>NC_137023.1:28365305-28484160 GCF_032717465.1 Coenobita brevimanus | reverse complement strand
ATTTACAATTATACCTAACTTATGTCTATATATCTTTAACGGTAATTCATTTATAAAAAAGGAATGTATTATCAACATACTGTACTTGCAATAACTAACAATTATCTATCTATCTATCTTTCTATAAGTGTAATTGTAATGCTGGAGTGGCTTTGGATGTGTGTGTAGTCTGTGAACCAAGTGCAATCGGCCCACGCAAGCCGACTGGGTGCAAGCATACTTTATAGTAAGCGACACTGGTTCAGCCATAGCACCTCTTATGTCCGCCAAGGAGTACGTGTCTAGAAGAACGCTCTCAAAGTATAATACCCTGGCGGGGCGCAAACACTTGTTCTTCAGTGTATGAAAACGCACACTTTACCATTGTACCACAGAGGCTCCATATATATATATATATATATATATATATATATATATATATATATATATATATCATTCATTTATAATTCACTCTCAACTTTCGTATCTTTTCCCCTACACAAATACAGTTAAAGATAATATACATTTTACTCCAATATATAGTGCGTGTTTTTTAATTTAAATTTTAATTTAGTGGGCAGTCAAAAGAAATGTAAAATGTGATTATTAACCCTTCCTTACCCGCTGGCATCAAATGACATTTTATCGCAGCGTGCCTGCCAGCGTTGATGCAGCGCGACCTGTAGAAAACTATGAAAATTTTTTGGAAGGGAACGGAGGTTTGGGTGATGTTGACACAAACCTACTCTACCCTCCAAACCACTCAAAGAGTCAGTATATCTCGTGAGTCAGTCATGAATGGATTTCAGTCTTTTGCTTCCCTCAGTTGTTAGCGTAAGTAGAATAAGAGAGCAAGGAAGTCAAGAAAAGTAAAAAAAAAAAAAAAAAAATCCATACAGGAATAAACAAGCATAAAAAACGGAAGACATTCATAATTAAATTTTTATTTATAAGTACATTATATACTATGTATTGAATTTGTTCATTTTACATATTTCTTGTTTTGCACAAACATTTCAGCAACATATGAGGCGTTCTCGTGGCGAATGTATGGATGTATAAAACCGTCCAATCCATTAACAGTAATTCCGTCATTTGAGATGCATATCCCAGGTCATATCGAATCATGGTTGAGATGGTTTGGTCTATACACACACCGGAGCACCCATTATCGTGAAATAGACCAAAAATAGCATCCTTATTCTCTCTTTCCACACGAATTAAATTGCCCATACTTTAAAACAGAACTCCATACATTAATAAACATTATTAATATAAGGAAAAGGGAAAAATTCATAATTACCGGTATGATATTTTTACTTATAAGTACACATTATTTTACCGAATTTGTTCATGATATATTTCTTGCTTTTCACAAGCATTTCAGCAACATATAAGTTGTTCTAATGGTGAATAAACACATCAGCACAATAGCCCACAAACAGCGCCTCGTGACCATACACACACATACATACACACACACATACAGGCTTCTAGAACATTTCAACAACAGTATAGCCCACATGACATGACCCCTGCTGAACGAGAATGTAGGAATCAGAGATCAGAAGGAGGCTGGCCATAGAACCTGCAGGTAGTGGAGAGATCAAATAAGGAGAGGGGTCCAACTAGACTTAGTACATTAAGTCCCTTGTAATACGCTGCTCAACTTAGACTTTCTCTGAAGATAATAAATCAAGATCAACTCCCTGTATTCATCTTAACTCCTCCCGTTCTTCGATTACCAAAATAACTTTAACCAAAACTCAAGACTTAAAAATTACAAGACTAAAGAGTTATAGATATATAAATGGTGGCTATGCAGTTCCAACAATAAATGGTGGGAGCAGAAGGACGAACCTCGTCTTCAGTTCTACAGTGAATTCTTACAAAATACAAGCTACAAGCCTACTAACCTAAGAATCTACAAGCCTAAGAGCCTACGAGTCTACGAGTGTACAGTTGAGTCTACACTATCAAGACAGAAAACAAACAATACTTCTTACAACCAACAACTCACAATCAGCTCCTGACAGTAATCTCTCCAACCCCCCTTCCGTCTCCTCGATCATCACGCTGATGTAGAGGTGAAGAGGTCACACGACGCCTTGCCAGTAGTTTAACAAAATATTGATACAAACAATCTTCCAATTTTTACGATGAACCAACGAACTACAACCATCTACAATCAACTACAAGTAACAACTCTACGAGTCGTCTGTATAATCTTCTACACGCACCTACAAGTAGCGACATTCTTCATCCCACAATGAGTAAATCACAAGAAAAAAGGACCGAGAATAAATTGAGAAAGAAAAACAAAACAAGCAAACGAAAAGCAAGAACACAACAACAACCACCAGACCACCGCCCTTCCCTCCATCCGTCACCTACCTCTACCTACCTCCACCGCTGATGCAGGTTCACAGAGGTCAAGACGACGCGGCAGATACCAAGCCCATATTCACAACTCATCTTACTCACTCATCTTCACTCAAGGTACTCGTCGCTACTCATTTACTCATCACAGCTACCAGTGTGGGAAGTCGACGTCACCATGCATGTTTGCTGAGACGACGCCACATCAATCGACTCGTGTGTGACACCACCACTCACACCATTCCCACCACGGTAAAAACTAGTGGGTTACATAGTTACTTCATTTATACAATACACAGTGATAGACAAAAAACTTCTGCACAAACATATAAAACGTGCTGTATAGTTACAACTTACGTACACATACCTACTTTAGTTATCTGCATAATTTAATCACTAAATACTTGCACCAACAATAAATATTCTACACTGAATATATTAATTCATTTATAATACCATTTATTTACTACCAACGAGTGTTTCCATTTATATCTACATAAAATACGTGTTTCATACATACAACGCCATTATTACATCTACAAAGTAATAAAGAAAATATACTATCACAGTAATTCAGTGAGCGATTAAAAGAACTGTATTAAACATTTATTAATTAAAGCTACCTCGTGGAAAGAGACAAATTAAGTTACAAAAAAAAAAAAAAGGCCAACACAAATGACGTTATCAAGAATGAACAACATTTTCCACACAATCGTGAAGACAAAGATTTCCACATAGTGCTGACACATATACTGCCCACGATAGGTACAAAAACAACAAGTCAGTGCATATAGTTAATATTGTATATAGTGTATATATATTTTTTATATAAAATAACAAAATATGGGTCTAGAAAACATCATTTTCAATAATAACTGTGCAATATTAACCACATGTTAAAAAAGGGTCCCAAGGGAATTAACCAGCAATTATGCAACCTTGGACAACACCGAAAAAGCGTAGACAAACGAAGAAAAACAAACTATAGAAAATCAATAAAAAAATAAAAAATACAGTAAGACCACATAACAAACAAATGAAAATAGGTGTAAGTGTTACTGCGAATGCCAAAATACCACATAAACTCCTTCTATAAGTGAAACAAAATGCAAATTGTTGTTCTTCACGAGCCAGTGGCGAGACACATCATCACCATCATCAATCGCAGCATGACCGGATTAGCGATGTCAGACTGCAGTTACTACAATATTACTGCAATTAGTAGGCTGTGGATGTGACGACAAACGATTGTATTATGTTACAGTTGCTACAATTATATAACTACAAACGATATGTAACAATTATGTACAATACAATTATTACATAACAATACAATTTGGTAACAATTCATACAATGTTACAATTATGTTGTATTACAGTGGTACAGTATTACTGCAATTACTACAATTATGTAACGACAAACGATTGCATTATGTTACAGTTCTTACAGTTATGTAACTACAACGATATGTAACAACTACAATACAATTATAAACAACACAATTATTGTGTAACAATTCATACAATGTTTCTACAATCCTCTATTACCAGAATCATCACACAAGTTAGATGAAATATTAGACATTACTAAAGGGATAACTCCATATGTAATGTAATGACCTAGCAGTTCGGTCATTCGCTTGAAGATTTCCTGCACATATAGTGCAGGACGGGCCATACATTAGCCCGGTCAGTGGGGTATGAGCTGGTTAAAAAATAGTAAGTGGGGAGGACAGGACCTGGGGATTGCCCAGCACACACGTCCTGTCTCCTGACTGGGTTTGTGGTGTGTGTCACCTAGCAGTATTATGAATGCACAATTATATGCGTATGTCTGTTATACATATACATTTTACAATATGTTATACAATATTCTATAATCAGTTTAACTATAGTGCATTTGTTCAATTATGTATAAAATTTGTTTTAAATGTATTACGTTTCTAGAATATTATTAGGCCAGTACAATATTATCATGAAAATTATGTCTATACAATATTATAATCAATATTATGTATTAATTGATTAGCATATGTCAATGATGACTGCTGTCGGAGGACCGCCAGTTGGTGTGACCGAGCGATGTCAGGACTGTAAAATATCTTAATACATAATAACCAGCAACATACTTAATATAGTCTAGAGGTTAGGTCAATGTCAAACCTAGGGGCCAAAGGAAGTGACGTTAGCACCTCTCCAGAATGAACACACCAGCACAATAGCCCACAAACAGCGCCTCGTGACCATACACACACATACGTACACACACACACATACAGGCTTCTAGAACATTTCAACAACAGTATAGCACACGTGACACGACCCCTGCTGAACGAGAATGTAGGAATCAGAGATCAGAAGGGGGCTGGCGATCGTAGCAAAAGATTGGCAGAGAGAGAGCGAGACAGGGAGGTAGCTAGTGGGACTCTACTATATACTTCACTTGTGTGTGAGAGACTTTGTTAATATTTCCAAGACAAATAAAAATAGTCCCATACTAAGTTTTACCTCTCCCATCATTGCATGACAATGGGAATTATGATTATTTACTTACAGAACTACTCACGTATAACAACCGCTCGTCCACGAGTCTAATATATCTATAGCTGATCTACAAAACACACTACAAGAAGCTACGAAGTTTCTACAAGATAGGAACTATCAGCTCCCCCAGCCTTCGCCGCCCTTAACCTCTTCCCTCTCACATAGTGGTACCAGACATTTGAGTGTCTGGCTACTGCTTCACTAGTGCTTGTCTTGAACTGGCAGGCAGGTGTTTAAGGTGGAACTTTCCTCGGGTGTACAACTAAAACAATTCATAATAGTAAACAATCAATGTTGCCAAACAGAAATCATGGAAAAAAACTAAAATTTGCTTTAAAATGCGCTTTGCTAAAGCTGAACTGTTCAAATTTTTGCACTTAACTGGGCTTTAAAACATGCTAAATATAGAATAAGATCTAAGAATTTTTTGTGCTAAATTTGCATGAAAAGTGCTAGATGTTGCACCAAAAGTGTCAAATTGACAACTCTGTAAACAATACCTTATACAGGGTAAATCATAGAAAAAATATCAGCCAGTTAGTCATTCCTAACAAAATGAGACCTCACATTATAAGGATATACCTGATAGTTCACGTGCAGGCTATCCTGTCAAAGATAGGAGAGTCAGGCAGGCCCAGATGTCATATTATTGACCAGCAATACGCAAAGACATACATGATCACATTGACAGATGTGAATCATGTTCAGAGCACAAAGGTTACACGTTAACATTAGCACCCTTAAATAAATATCCTGTGCCTAATCAACCATGTGACATTGTTGCGGTTGACTTACTTAAACTATTCTTACCCAATAGTCATAATCAGTACCGTTTGGTTGCTACTGATCATTTCTCACGATACGTAATTTTGGTCCCCTTTATGGATAAGACAGAAGAAACAGTTGCACGCATAATCATAGATAATGTTATCTGTAGGTTCACCACACCAACGATGCCAATAAGTGGCAATGGAGGAGAATTTAACAATGAATTTTTACAAGAAATATATGAACAATTCAACGTAAAAAAAAAAAAAAAAAAAAAAAGAATGATTTAGCCTATCATCCAATTTCAAAAGGACTGGTAGAGAGAGATAATAAAAGTGTTAGATGTACTACGTCATATTCTCAATGAAAATTATGCAAACTGGGATGACTGGACAAGCAAATGCCTATATGCAGTTATGAAGATTATCCTAAACTTCGTTTACATGAATTCCAAGCGATACACACAAAGTTTAAGATGCAGTTAATGATGTCCCAGGGAGAAACAATGCAATCAGTTAATAAGAAGGCAAAAGAATCAACTATAAACATAGGTGACATTGTCTAAGACATCATTCATAGTAAAGACAATAAACTGCCACCGACATTTGAAGGCCCATACGGAGTAACTAAGAGAACATCCAATAAGGTATTAATTAAGTAACTATCGAGTGATCAAGAGAAACAAATTCATATTGATCATTTAGGAAGGGTCTCAAGAAATTTAGCTTGCAATTACAAAGCACTGGATACAACCGAAAACTCCACTACATACGATGGAAATAAACCAGAAGAAATAAATACATGCTAGAGTAGATTATGACTGCATACCAACCATACAAAAATATGTACAACAAATACAGCAGTTACTATAACAAGGCATTTACGTGACGTAGGAATCGATTTAGACTCCTTTTATGGGTACCGGTAATACATTGAACAATTTAGACCAGTAATTTTTCTCCATGAGCCATATTAAAGTCAAGATACTGAAAGGTTCATCATCAGTATCATCATCCCAAGCCTGACTTGATGTCGTCATTGGATTACCTCTCAAACAAAGCTGTTCTCTCAATAAGTAAAGATGAGGAGAATTATTCCATGGATTCTACGGTTTACGTTGATAACAAGAACTCCTCACTTACACCCTCAACATGTAAGACAAGGTTGCCATATCTCACCAACCACTTCTACGGCTATTGTGCAACACATAATGAGTACTGATATTAGTTTGGATGTAGTGTACAACCTACCAGTCATGTTGCAGAATGTAACAAGACCACTTAGAACTCTAGAAGCAGAACTTAGAGGCTCTTCCTCACATACTCATCCAACACAAGAAGTAGCTGAAATCAATAAGTTAGCAGAGTGGAAGCTGGAACCGGCTAAGACCACGATGCTCACCATTAGGATGGATCAAAAATTTAAAATTCGACGAAACATGGCTATTTTGATGCCCTATAGTATGTTGTCACATGAACTAATTGTATTTTTAAAAATGAGTCAGTGGTACTCCGGCAACTTTCATGTAGTTTTCATGGCACTGACACTCCAAGCATTCAGTGATTACTGGTGACTGGCAACTTTATAAATGATAACCTATTGTTTTTCCATTTCTTTTACCAACTACACGATCTGGTACTGGTTTACAGTTTTGAATTTTGTATGAATTTGTGTATTTTACTGGAATCATGGCCAGTTGCAGCACACGAGAATGCACGAAAGACTGTTTTTGGCTCATAACGCAGTCTTCCGGTAAATCTGTTGCCCACTAGCTGTGATGTCATAAAGGCGTGTTTGGAAAATAAATTCACAAATACGTGATTGAGCACCCAAGCCTAGCAGAAACTGTTGCACTTGAAGTAGCAGGAATTTACGAGAAAGCTTCCATCTCAACTACTGATTACACCAGTGTTGTTGCCTGATAGCAAAGGCACAGGAGCTTAGGAAATATCCAGTGAGCAAAAGGACTTCCAACACTAACATAGAGAAACTCGCCAGCTTTGACACCTTATTTCACATTAGTCGTTGCAAATGTTTCAAAATCTTCAATGCACGTGAGAGGTCTGAATGTCAATGTGTTAGAGCAGACAAAATTTCCCCTCAAGAGTGGCCTTTCTCGGGTGACCAAAATAGTTGCAGAAAAATGTATATATATTGGTAGAATAGACCGGAAGAAGACAACACAGAATACAGTAAGTGTGCTGCAAATACAGAGATGAAAAGGAAGCTCTATGAAAAGTCCACTAGAGATGCTAAGCAAAATAATGAAGATATAATGACAAAATGCACTGACGAAAGTGATGCATATGATGAACAATATGATCAGTATGTTGATGAAGATACTGCAGAAGTAGATGAAGACAAACAGTCAGAACAGTGTCAGAACAGATCAGTCTATCCTGAGCTGAGTTGTGTAGGTGATCAAATGTCAAGTAAGCAATAGAGACATCTGCTCTACTGTGAATGCAGCACTGAAAGATATGAATATTCTTTGTGAAGAAATAAAGTTGATCCCAGTAAACTCCGCCGTCAGAGAAAATACTGCAGAGATGTCACATTACAACAGCATAAAAATGACTTGGAGGTGATCGTTTGCATCGGTTTCAATGGAAAAATTGATCCGACACTCAAGAAAGCTCCAGATGGTCAGAGAATTGGGAAGAAAGATCACTACTCAGTAGATGCTTTTCCTGACGCCGTTTATATCGACCACGTTTCTCCCGAAAGTGGAAAAGCAGCAGATATTGTCAAGGAAGTCATGTCTGTCATTTGTGAAACAGATTCAACAGATTCGTTACAAGCTATCGTCTGTGATGGGACAAATGTCAATATTGGAGAGAGAAATGGAGTGATCCGTGAGCTCGAAACACAGCTTGACATACCACTACAGTGGCTTGTTTGTTTGTTGCATCTTGCTGAAATCATTTTCCGGAGGAATTTCGAGGCAGTTGATGGTTTAACGAGGCTGCAGGGGAGAAGTAGGTCAATCGCTTGTATTTGACCGAAAAGATCTTCCAATTGTTGGTTATGAACGTGTTGCTGGAAGAACTTGCATTTTATCAAAAGGAGTTGTAAGTGATCTCAGCAAAGATCAGAGCTACCTGTACCGTGCATGTTGGCAGTGCAATTGCCAAGTGGATATACTAAAGAAGGTGTGGGACCATCTACACAACCAGGACAGCTAATTCATGCCAGGTGGCTTACAAAAGCTGATTGCGTACTGCGACTTTACATATCAAAGGAGCAACCATCACCAACTCTTAAAGGTCTCGTTTCATTCATTTGAACCACTATGCTCCTGTGTGGTTCAGGGTGAAAGTCAACAGCTCATGTCAGGATGAAGCCAAAAATTTCTTCTTCATGGTGGAGCTCCTGCAAAAGCTGCCGTTGGAGGATCAATCATTCGCCCTTTGCTTGGCAATAACATCTACTTCTGTCACCCAGAGAATAACTTGTTGTCGGCTGTTGCTGATGAAGATGTTGGCGTACGCTCGATGGCGATCAAATTGATGAAACAAGCACAGATGAATGAAAATGATGACCAAGCCTCAGTTAGAATATTTGAAAAATCGGCATTGAAGATAAAATTCAAACTTCGATGCCAAGTAGAACACTGAGCTGGTAGAGCTTTCTTATGCCACAGTTCCTCCATTGCTGAAGAATAAACTGGACCAAATGGACGAAAGCCAACCCATCGTACTGGACTTGTACCCTTGCCATTCCCAAGGAGTGGAACGCTGCTTCAGGAATGTTACATCTACCACAATTAAAGTATTTGGGCATGAATCATGTCATGGTATGCTCGTCCAATGTAAGCGATCTCGCAGCTTGTTCCCGAAGTGTGAAAGTAAACAATACTTTGGTGTGTTCAACTGTTTATGCCATTTCTACTGTTGTTTTCCTTTTTCATGAAATAATGCTTTTCATATGATTGGAATACATTTATTTCAACTGTTACGGTTATTTCTAAAATTGAAATTTAACACAGAAATGCCATTTTAATATCATCCGAAAAATAGCATGTGTTTCTAAGTTTTTTGAGAAATAACTATTTTTAGATCCAAGTTGCTAGAATGGACACGTATATATCGAAACATTCTTTTCGTATTGTTATTGTTATTGTAAAGGAGCACCATTCTGACTGTGTTTCAACCTGGCAACCCTAAGTTGGTTCCTTTTTGACCCGCCCTACTCACCATGATCCAGGACATCCCATCACGTGGGACTGACGCAATTAAGGAAACAAACAACATCACAAATGCACGTGACAAACGTGGTATGTTCGATCTAGGTCAGCGTTTCCCAACCTGGGGTGCATGTCCCCCTGGGGGGACATTTGAGACTGCTAGGGGGGGGCGTAGGGTAATCAAAGTTCAACATAGGGCTAAGCCATTCAGAAAATGCACACAGGGTACTCTCAAAGATGTGTATGAATAAGAAACTCTGATAGGAAAACTTCACAGCCGTCATTTCAAGCAAACACATATAGTGTTGCCATCTAGCATCTTAAACATCCATATGGAACAGATAAGAACATCGTTGTTTAGGCGTCAGGGGGGTGGGGTGGAGTGGGACATCATGAATACAGTCCTGACCAAAGGTGGGCGCAGTGCTAAAAAGGTTGGGAACCCCTGATCTAGGTGGATCAGTTCTAAGTAACATTTTTGGATTGGCTACAGAGAGTGGTCTTGAAGAAATAAATAACAAATTTATCAAGATTGCACAAATTTTCTCATATCAACATAAGGTCGCTAGAACCCAGAACAGTGTAATGATGACGATTGTAAAGAACCTACAAAAGATAGAGGAAACAGCTTAAGAAATTGTGAAGAAAGTAAATGCACTGGAAGGGAATACAATGCCTTTCCAACATTTCTCAGTGGTCATGGAACATGACATAACAATACTTCATTTAAACAATACTAAAGCTCGTTATCAAGCTTTCATTAAGGGCATTGCTAATGCTGGCAATGGTAGGATCACCATTAATTTACTTCCCATTCACAGTCTACATCAAAATAATGATCAGTCAAGGCATACATAAGCATGGTTTGAAGCCTTTGTTTGAGGAAAGGAATCTGGTGTTGTATTATCCATACTTAGAAGCAACACTCATACCAACATCAGTAGCACTTTGTGTCACATTCTTAACAGATTATTTTTCCAAGGTCCATCAAATATACCCTTCACCACCAAAACAGAAGTCGTCATGGTTTCCAGTAAACAGGACCCTGTCACCTTCAACAGTGAAACAACAATTGAACATAAATGTCGTACTGTACATTATTGCAAGCATTTCGCCTTAGTCCTGCATATGTCTTCACGTTTCAGCCAGCTGAGACAGTCTCTTGAGAAATGGCTATTATAAAGTATCACAACATCTTTCGTCATTGCAACTTCACATTTGCTCCAGATACCCTCATCCATCATCATCGCATTGGACATTCACAGTTTTTCTGTTTCACTCAAAATACATCAGTTTTCGTAACTTGCCCAGACACACCTCTAACCCATACATCACCATCTGGTTTATAAATATCACTAAATTACTGTTCAGTGGTAACCCCTTCATTGTACATCTTACCTACTAGAAACCACTGTGCCATTCTAAACCACACACATAAGTTCTTCCAACCATTACTTAAGATGAATTTAACCACTAAAAGATGGGCATCAAAATATTTTGATATACGTTCAGGACGGGCAGAATCGGCGGGTGCGATATGGTGAGGGGTTTGTGGAGGAGGTTTGGGGGTTTGGTGGGGGAGTTGTGGGGTGGTGCGGTGGGGTGCGGGGTTGGTTGGGGGTGTAGGCTGGGGGTGGGGGTGATGGGTGGGTGTGAGGGGCAGGGAGGGGAGGGACCTGGGTGCGGGAAGGGGGTGGGGTGTGGGTGGAGGGTAGAGGTCGTTGTGGGGGGTGGGGGGAATGGGAATGGAGGGGTTGGGGTGGAGGGTGGTTTTGGGGATGGTGGGGGGTTGGGGTTGTGGGGGGGTGAGGTGGTGGTAGCGGGCATTGGAGGTTGGGGTGGGGGGTAGGGGGCGGGGCATGGTGGGGGGATGGGGTGAGGGGTGGGGGCTGTGGGGGGTGGTGGGGGGTAAGGGTGGCTGGTGAGGGGTGGTTGAGGGCTGTAGGGGATGGGTTGGGGTGGTGTGTGGGTGTGTTGGTAGGAGGGTGGAAGGGGTGGGGGTGGTGTGTGGGTGTGTTGGTAGGGGGGTGGAGGGGGTTTGGTGGCGGTCGGGGGGGCGTGAACGCATATGAGACACCCGTCTTTTTGGCCATGGTATCCTCGTACACCATAAGCGGACACCCATCTTTTAGAGGTTAAATATAAGTATGCATATTAACTTAATTTCACCCGAGTTTGAAAGCATGCAACCGATCATTCGAACAATGCAACCTTGGCAGGAATATAGTAGTATATTGTTCAATCCATATTATGATTATTGTCCAGCTCCAGTCATCCTTATAATTGTATCCATCATATTTGCTATATGAATATTGGTTATGCGCAGAATGCAGGCTAGGATTGAAAACTCGGAAACAATAGTCAAAAGCTATGCATTACAGTTACAGGTGAGACCGACTATAGAAATATTGTAAATATTGTTTATATATTTTATACAGAATAACAAAAATATGGGGTTACCTATAGTATGGTATTAATTTGAATATAACATGTACAAAAGAAGGAAGCCTGTATACATGTATCCAATTTATAATATGTAACCATATTACTTACTAATTCTCGTATAAATAGATGGCAAGTACGTCAGAGATGACCAATTCTTGATACGATTGACCACTGTTGACTTTGTATTGCTATTGTATTGCTATTGCATAAATCTATCTATCTATCTACCTACCTATCTATCGATATATATATATCTATATCTATTTATCTATTTAACTATATTATACATTATTGTACAATTATGTTTTTATATCCAATTTTACAGTATTATGATGAAAACAATATATTTAAACCAATATTAAACTTCTATCTATCTATCTATCTATAGCCCGACGCCCTAATCCCGCAAAGGGTGGCCGCAGACAAAACGCCTCCAAGTCGCTCTGTCACACACCATTTGACTACCCTCCCTTCAACTCACCTCCCCCCCTCATATACCTCTCAACTCCATCTCTCCAACTCATCCTCGGTCTCCCTCTCCCTCTCCCTCCCTCCACCTCACCTACATACACCCTCTTTGTCAGTCTTTCATTCTCCATTCTCTTCACATATCCAAACCACCTCAGTGTATTTCTCCTAATCTTCTCAACCACATCCACATCCACCCCACAACGTTCCTTCACTTCTTCATTCGTCAACCTGTCCCTCCACATCACTCCACATGCTCCTCTCAAGTAACTCATTTCCACTGCTCTCACTCTTGACTTGTTCCCCTCTTGCAAGGTCCACGCCTCGCTTCCATACGTCAGGGTAGGGATCACAATACCATCATGCAGTGACTTCTTAACTTCCATACTCACCTCCCTATTTCTCATCACTGCTTTCAGTGTACCAACAACCTTCCTTCCCTGCTGTACCCTTTCACGCACTCCATCCCCCAAAGTTCCATCCTTACTCATCACACTACCCAAGTCCTTGAATGCACTCACATTCTCCATATCCTCACCATCCAACCTCACTGCACACTCTGTGACTTCATTCCTCTCAAACACCATAACTTTACTTTTGTTTACATTAACTTTCAGATTCCTCCTCCTACACACTGTCCCAAATTCATTCACCAAACCTTGCAACTCCCATTCATCTTCACTCAACAGTACCGTATCATCAGCAAACAGCAACACCGGAAGCTTCCAAATCTCACCCTCAATCATTAGAGCCACCCCCGCATCCACTGCCTTACCTTGTACCTCCTTTACAACCCCATTCATATATATATTAAACAGCCATGGAGACATCACACACCCCTGTTTCAGTCCCACATTGAGATCAAAGAACTCACTCAGCTCACCATCCACTCGCACCGTAGCCCTAGCTCCCTCGTACATACTCTTCACAGCACTCAACAATTTCCCCTCCACTCCATATATTCTTAATACCTTTCACATACCTTTCCTATCTATTCTGTCATAAGCTTTCTCCAAGTCCATGAAGGCAGCATACACTTTCCTTCCCTTCTCTAGATACTTCTCCACTAAACATCTTAGAACAAATATCTGATCTACACACCCTTTTCCCTTCCTAAATCCCCCTTGTTCTTCTCCAACTAGCTCCTCTGTCATATGCCTAGCCCTGTCGATGAGTATTCTACCATATATTTTACCAGTCACACTAAGAAGGCAAATACTCCTATGGTTACCACATACTTCTCTCTCCCCTTTTCCTTTGTATAAAGGAACAATTATACCTGATTTCCAGTCCTCTGGAACCCTTCCCTCTTCCCAAGCCAATCTACACAACTTCCATATCCACTCCACAACAATCTCACCCCCATACCTAAGCATTTCACCACACACTCCAACAATTCCTGGGGCCTTTCCCAACTTAATCTTCTTCATCCCTTCCACTACTTCCGCCCTACTGATCTCTTCCTCCCTCCTCTCATCTCTTCTTCTCCCAGCCATTCCCCAACCACTTATACTCGCACTGCTCTTACTGTCTACAATCAACAAATCCTCAAAGTGCTCCTTCCATCTCCTCAATTTCTCTCTCTTCTCCACCAACAATCTATTATTCCTATCTTTCACTCCCCTACTATTTCCCCTTTCACACTGCCTTCCTTTCTTTACCTCCTTCCAAAAGAAACTTAACTGTTTAAAAACTAAATAAATAGCCTTGTGAAATATTCCTGTACACTGTGTAGATTGTAATACAAAGATAGGTCGTAGGTACGATAGTTTGGCATGGCCGAGCGATATATATGCATTAATATAGTCATACCACAGTATGTAATAGTTATAGGGATTAATATAATCAAAGCACAATATGTAATAGTTACAGGCATTAATATAATCATAGCACAATATGTAATGCTTACACAATATGTAATAAGCAGGTAGATGTCTAGTGCATCAGAAAGAGAATCACAAACATCCCATGGCCGTAGACCATCAAAAATGTCAACACACCGGATGTATGTCAAACACACTCAAAGAAGCCAGCTAGCCATGTGACGGAAGAGTGCTAAACACCATACACACATACACACACACGTCAGCCAGCCAGAAACCAGGGAGTAATATACTGTATACCCAGAAATCAGGTGTAAGTGGCAGGGGATAGCAGTACAGTAGGAGATGGAGACTGGGGAGAGTAGGAGACAGAATTGGAGGTACAGTAGCACCTAGTAAGAGATAAGCTGTCACTCTGTCAATTCCACAATTGCAGGGGTAGGCAGTGAACAGCATAACATGTCATAATAAAACCCCTTAATCCACTGCATCCCATCAATGTATGGGTACATCAGAACTTTTTTCATGCTAACACCCATTGACGTACTGGTACATTCTGCGATTGCCAGGGCCATCATTTGCACATTTTTTCAAGTTTTGCAGGAGATTTTTGGAAGGCATATGTTGCAGACCTTACTCTACCCGCTGCGTGAACCCCCCCCTCCCCTGCACACCATTGTCTCGGCAACTCACCTGTTAGCAGTGACCTGACCAGTAAAGACATGTCACGTCATGGTCTCTCTAACAACGAAATTCAAGGTGAGAGTGATTCCCCAATCGATAACGATGTGAAGGACAAAGATTATGTGGTGCCAGAGGAAGAAACGAGCAAAAGTGATGAGGGGATAACGTTGCCAAGGAAGGTGTGGTATGTTGATATGTTTGGTGAGTGAAATAACACTTATATCGCCTATATTATTGTGTGAAAACCAATATATTCTTGTACCACATAATACATTTGTATAAAGTGAACAAATATCTACCTATTCTGAGTGGTTTTGCAATAGTTACCGTTACCATAGAAAACATGACAGCAGCATCGCGGCTCCAGAGAGGACCATACCAGGTGTTCGAAGGGACACCTGTATAACTCACTTATGAAGCTCAGGTGGGCACTTTTTTTGGTATTTCCCAATGTTTCTCATAAAAAAGCGGAGGTTTGAGCCAAAAAAAAAAAAAAAAAATCTGCTGGAATTGGGGGAGGGGGGGCATTGGTGAAAAATTGGCCGGGAGGCAGCGGGTTAACCCAAGAGTGTCTCTACCTCACCTTCACTTACGATGTAAGATAGACAGAGGGGGAGGGAGTGAGACAGAGAAAGATCTACCTCGAGACTAGAGAGAGGAAACCCAAAAATACACACTATCCATGCTATTCAACGCCTCACGACTCTCAACATCTACTGGTGACATAGGTGCCTCGCCAATATACAAATATAATCCCTACATCTACATATGGCAGCAGTTATAATCAACGAAGCTCTTCGAAACCCGACACTGGTGGCAACAACTCTCTTCAATTATCTACATTATTGACATTGGTGGCACCTACCTACATAGATATCTACCTACCTACCTATCTACCTATTGCATATACGAGTATGTTCTGCAAGAATTATTAAGCCAATCCAGTGACTATCAAACCAGGTAATTCATACTGTATTCCACTCCTCCCTCTCTTTAGTACTGGATAGTAGATGCATAACAACTGACAATTGCAAAGGAAATTCAGAGCTGTTATAAGCTCACAGTAAAGTAATTGTTTGTGGGACTATTGTGCTCCCAGCCATCCCTAATAGCCTATCACATAATTTGCTCTGTTACTGCCCTTTAAGGCATTTATACTTTATTCCCAATTTATTTGCATGTTAGATTTTGTGAACGTGCGATGTGTTGAATCACCAGGCAAGGGAGATAAGTGAAATGTGAAATGGATGAAGTAGAGTCAAATGAGGTACGGTATGTCTTATTAAATTAAGTGCCCGTCACGGTGGAACAGTGCCCCCACGTTGCTATACTGAGGTAAATGTTGACTTCTTCTTAATTTTTACTTTAACAAGAGTTTACCAGCACGTGTGTGTTTAAACATTTTCATACGGATATAAATAAACATGTATCGGTACACGGCTAGCACTAAATATCGTGCCACCGCTAGCCCCAATTTAATGTATCGGTACACGGCTAGCACTAAATATCGTGCCACCGCTAGCACCAATAAAATGTATCGTCGCACTGCTGGCCACCAATTTAATGTAGCCATTATGGAGTAGCAGTTGACTACATATTAAGTGGTCTGCTGTTTTAGTATAACTAGACCACCGTGTTGGATCGACGACACTGTCTGTAGTACACGTCAGCTACTCGCCGTCACTGCCCGACACTTCCCACCAAAGGTCCTCTGCCACGAGAAGGTGGAAGCTGGTCTGTTATTAAGTGGTAGCGTAAGGTGACAGAAATGAGCAGATTAAATCTCTCTTTATTGGGTACAGAATAATATAACTGCGACCCGAGAGATATGTAAGAGCGATACCACCTCCCTTTAAAACTGTAAAACGGCTTCTGACGCTGTACGCTCACCGAGCCGACTAGGGCGCGGTGCTGAGGTCAGCTAAAAAGTGAGGTGCCGTGCATTTACATATACTCTGGGTTTATGCAAAAAGTAGAGATAAATGACAACTCTACTAGCACATTATACACCTCTATTAAATGGTATTAAGTACATTCACATATACCAACATAATAAATGGTTCCCCAGGACTTTACACTTACGCACTATTCAGATATCTTTTCACTTCTCCTAACCTTCATTTTATAATTGAAACAGGGTGGCACTTATGGTCTGCCATCCACCTTCTTCTATACCACAGCTAACAGCGAAATGATATTTGGTTGTTCATCATTCACACTCCATTACACACTGTTAATTATGACTAAACAGCTTTAAAAAAGTTATTATGTACAATGTGTGATACTACAACTTCATATGGAAAAAGATGTTGACACCAGAACATCGCTCGGCCACACCATTGACGTCCTCGTCGACATTGTTGTCCTAACTACCGTGTAGCCTAACCAGAGTGTAGGGTAGCTAACTATTCAGGAACATCCACTTGCAATCCTCGAGTACGGACACGTGGTATCAGTGGGTTCCTTAATTGGCGCCTTAAATAGTAGCCTAAACCACAAACACAGGACAAGACCACAATAAGTAGAAGACCAACGCCAGGACCAAAATAGGAAGGAGAAAGGTATGAAGGAAGATAGGACAGTACATAATGCTCTAAATCAGTCCTGTTCAGGTGGGAGAGGAAGGTAAGCTCCTTTAATACATGAGACAGCCTGTTCACATTCAAGGAAGTAACATTGAATGAAGGTAAAAAGGGTCGTAACTGGGATGAGAAGTTCACTGTCAAAGCTAGATGATGCTTGCTAGGCAGAACTGCTATCTCTTTACTGTGTAACTCACAAAAATCAGGTGCAACATAGTACCCCTTTACTGTAAGGAATTGATTCTGTGAGGCACAAATCACAGTTACATCCTCTGTCTCAGGAAAGTAAAAGTACTGTTTCGCATGAGTATGAGCATGGAAAACTGACTTCAACTGAATGGGTTGAAAGGTGCAACGTTGCAGAGCAGAGGAAGTATTTGTGTCCAACAAGGCCCTTTTACACTCCTCTACCTTTAATGGTACGAAGACAAAATGGAAAGCAGGACATACATGGAGATCAAGAAATGAGGCCTTACACTTCTCAAATTCATCGACAGTCGTTTCTGCTACACATTTTCTTGTCATCTGAGACAACTAGCACCTCTGGACCCTCTTCAATTACATCAAGTGTATTATTAGCAGTAGCAAAAGGGAAGGAAATGAACCGCCATGCCTGGTATGTTACAGCATTCCTCATAGGTACCAATATCAGGATGCCTTCATGGGTCAACTGGGCCTCTAACAATGGGTAATAATATTCCAGTTGACTCAGATCAAAGAGTGCCATAAGTCCATGCTTCCACATAGCTATATCAAGTGCATTTGTTAGTATATTAGTAGGCAGCAATAAAGCATTAACCCTGTTCAAACTTGCATCGATTAAGCCGTCCACCATATTGGCTGCCAGCTTCTCCAAAGCAGTGGTTGACTCGTCGAGAGCATGTAAGTACTCAGCGAATAACACCAAGTTAGCTAGGGTTGGTAGGTTAATTTGGATGTTGTTCACAAGCTCTACTAGATGGTTGGTAGTCCTAATTATCTCGTTAACTTTGTTAGTGAACTCATCTAACTGTTTATACACATGCATGATTAATCTATTATTGGCTTTAGCGGCCAGTGTCAAGTCATGCATCTGTCTACCCAATTGCACTACATCCTTATCTAATGCCGTACCAAAGAGTTGTTGAGACAGGATTCCTAGAAAATCCACAAGTCCTCTCTTAGTACGTGCATGGACATGCTTGGAAAGATCAGAGTGTACGTTAGGTAAAGCTACATGCAAGTTAGTGAGCCTGTCGGTGAGCCTGTCTATATGCCTAGTCTGAAGCTCAACAATTCCATGCAAGGTTCGTTCCAAAGCTTCAGTGTCAGAGTTCGTCAATCGTGGGTTTCGATTAAACATCTTTCCCACTTCCAACAGTTGCTGTCTGAGATTCGACAAGCCCTTGGAGACCTCCTTGACAATATCTGGCGTTTGGAGATAGCCTTCCATTGGATAGTAGACTCATACTGCATCTTCCACTACTACGACTTCTCCAAGTGGGCTCTTCAGTGCTCCTGGCATTAACGCAGTCATGTCCGTGTCCGACGTCTTTCCATAGGTCCACCCCAAGCAACGCACGAGGAGTATGAGCCACAGCCACATTTTTATTCTGCAAGAGTAGAGACTCCCTTAATCACTCTTGTTGTGGGATCGTAGCTTGCTGCGATACTCTTGGTTAGGGACAGGTACGGATGACGACATAGACTGCGACGAAGACAGAGGGCACAACACATCAGATGATAGGCCTAGCTCTTTACTTACTAGTTTGATCCTATCAGCATGTACTGCCTCCTGAGTTCCATTAGCTTCATCCTTTATTATATAAGTATTTCCACATACTCGTTCCACAACGGTATATGGTCCGCGGAACTTAGATCTGAGCTTGGAAATTCTCTCAGGGTTGTGGATCATGACCTTCTGGCCTGCCTGTAACGTCTTTTCTTGACTACCTTTGTGTTGTTTCGCCATGATCTCCGCTCTTGAGGCTTTTAATCTTTTCCGTACTTCACTGTGTATACGTTGGAATTTCAACAACTGTACCTTTGGTAGTCTTCTTCGTTGTATACTGGAGTAGGAGGTCCAGCCAACAAATCGTAGGGTAACACTTTCTCTTCTCCATAAAGGATATAATGAGGAGACTTCCCAGTTGATGAATTTTCTGAGGAGTTGATGGTCACCGCTACATGTGGTAACCAGTCTTCCCAGTTATCCTCATGATTTGAGGTTATTACTGGTCTCAAGACTTCCAGTATCTTCCTGTTTGTTCTCTCCACCAGGCCATTGCTCTTAGGACTGTAAGGCGTTACAAAAACTTGCTTTACTCCATACATACGACAGATTTCTTGTAACACCTGGTTACGAAATTCACTGCCATTATCGCTGAGCAATACCTTAGGTGTAGAGTATGGACAAATCACTGAAGTCACAAAAGCGTGCGCCACCTCCTCTGAAGTTTTCGTCTGTAAAGGTGCTAAAACAGTGAATCGTGAGAAATGGTCCACTGCCACCAGTACATAACTTGAACCTTGACGACTTCTCGACAACGCTAAGAGATCAATGGAGACTGTATCCCAGGGTTTTTCCGGTAGAGGATACTCTAAGATGGGAGTCGGAAGTCCCGTCGTTCCTCGTATTTCTGCGCATTTGACTCATTGACTGACGTGGGCTTCTATGTCCTTCCTCATGGTCGGCCAATAGTATTTCTTTCTCGCCTCACGTATGCATCTATCGCGACCGGGATGACCCGCTTGAGGTACGTCATGAACTAACTGTAGCACGGCTTGCTGTAAGGTAGCAGGAACAACCAACTGATATGCAGTGTCCTTCCCTGGGGGTTGCTTATACAAAAGACCCTGTTGAAGATGGAAGTGAGTCATTGGTACTGGGAGTTCAGGTAGACAAGTCTTGTCGCCAGACTCCAAGGCATAGATGACTTGAGACCACATCGCATCATTACATTGTTCCGCTTTTACCGTGTCTGAGGAATACTCAGCAAGAGCAACATCCTCGGCTATGGTAGCAGCAATGTTTCTACTCAATGTGTCGGCTACAACATTTTGACGGCCTGGTAAATATCTGACCTCTGGATCAAACTCCATTACCTTGCCAAACCAACGCGCAACCTTACCGTGCAAGTTTTTTCCTTTAAACAAGTCGCGTATGGGTGCATGGTCAGTTAAAACAATTATCCGGTAGCCAAAGATAATATCCCGGAAATGTCCTAACGCCCACACAACTGCTAATGTCTCCAAATGTATCGTCGAATAGTTCTTCTCTGGGGGTCTTAATGCCCTACTAGCATACGCTATGGTATGTGTCTTTCCTTGCTCATCCTTCTGCTGTAACGCCGCTCCCAGACCCAGACCTGAGGCGTCCGTGCACAGATAGAAAGGTTGATTATAATCAGGAAACGCTAATACGTGTGCTTCTGACATGGCTTGCTTGAGCTCGTTGAAGCTTTTCTCTTCTGAGGGTCCCCATTTCCATGCAGCGTCCTTCTTAAGTAGCGTTGTTAAAGGTGATGCTATGATGGCATACCTGTGGACAAAACTCCTATAAAAGCCAGTGAGGCCTAGGAACGATCTTATCTGATCCTTGTTCTGTGGTGTAGGAAAATTTAACATTGGCCTTACCTTGTCCGGCACAGTCTTGATACCATTACCATCAACTAGGTGTCCTTAAAATCTAATACTGGATTTCAGAAATTCACACTTAGATAGCTTAATTTTCAGACCTGCGGATCTCAAGGTTTCCATCACTCGTTTTAACTTGTTAAAATGACTGTTAACATTGTTACTCACGATGATTAGGTCATCTAGATACGCTAAGACGTCTTGCCCTAACATCTCTCCAAACAATTGGTTTATCATCCGCTGAAATGTTAAAGGAGCATTACTCAGTCCAAAAGGCATCCGGAGAAATTCAAAGTGCCCACGGTGAGTGCTAAAAGCAGTAATGGGACGCGACTCTTCGGTCAGCTCCACCTGCCAATACCCTGACGCTAGATCCAGACAAGTAAACACAGTATTTCCCTTACCTAATGATTGAAGTAAGTCTCGCAGATGCGGAATCGGGTAACGATCCGGTACTGTTACCTTGTTCACTTGCCGAAAATCCACAACAGGTCTCACACCACCGTCCTTCTTAGGTACTAGAAAGAGTGGTGCATTCCAAGGCGAGGAGGAAGGCTGGATAACTTCATCACGAAGCATCCTTTCAACTTCCTCATCCACTGCTTCCCTTTGGCTGTGCGGTAGACGGTATGTGGGCACATAAACTGGATTTGTACCAGGGCACAAACCAATATGATGCTTCACCCTATCCGTCCTACCCAGCGCTTCTCCTGGAAGTGCTACTACGTCGGAAAATTCTCTAAGGAGGGCTAGGAGTCGTGTTTTATGGTCTACATTATCCGTGACCTTCACGTATTGCTCCAGCTGTTTTTCCTTAGCCAGACGTACGGGTTCCGACTGAGTCGTTGCTTGAGATGTAACTACAGGAGAGATCACCAGCACGTCGTCGACTTCCTTTATGGGGGCACCATAGCACAGTCGCCTATATAACAACCATCTCTGAGCTTAACTGCGCCACCACTCATATTTGCGATGAAGAGGGGCGTCTTCTGGTCTTGGCCAACGCTAGTCAGAGTCGATTCCAGCGACAATGCCTTATGTTTTACAGTCTCAGTTAAGCATGCTACATCAGTTCCCACCGACACGTCAGGTACTCGGACAGGAATTTTACATGCAGTTTGACTGGGTAAGTGGTGATTACCACTCACTATAGCCCTGACTTTCTTCCAGTCCATACCCTCCGCTTCGTGTGCATCCGGGGACTCCCTTGACGCTTCAGTTGTCGGGGTCACAACTGGTTGGACGGCTCCTGATTGGATGCCAGTTCCAGTTCGTGTTGCTGAGGGACTAAGGCCTACAAACTCTTTCCCATTAAAGGAAATGGAATGTCTTTGAGGGTGTATTATTATATCATACTCCCCCATGGTTTCAAAGCCTAACAGCCCATCAGCTGGCAGAGGAAAATCCTCAACCACATAAAACGTAGCACGTAACGCAGGAGATCGTTTATCTGCCCTCAATGTCAACGGCACCTGGCTTACAATCTTCATTCTACTCCCTGTCACACCTGTCAACATTACATCAGGTGGTGATAATGTCCAGTTTGTTAGAGGCATTCCACCTTTAAGTCTTTCCAACGCTTTACTAGAAATAATGTTTGTACATGCCCCTGTATCTACGATCAGGGACACTTGACCTTTCCCTATGATCCAAGGAATAGATAATAAGTCCACCTTAGTAATAGCTGCCACACACGCATCGGTGGATTGTACTATTTTAATTACTTTGGCGTGTGGCCCCGAGCTTCCCCCGAACTAGCTTGGTTTCCTAGTTTCTTCCTGTTTTCAATGACAAGGGGGCAGTAGTCTGTTTCATGAAGACAATGCCCATGTATGGCGCACCACCTTGTCCCCTTTGACTTCGTGGCCTTGGTCGGGTTTTGTTGTGGAGAACTAGTACTGGGTTGTTTGTTACTCACCTGCTTCCCAGAACCAGGCTCAGACGTGGCAGTCGAGTTGGCCTTGGCTGCATGGCGTGCCACCTTTTTAGCATGCCAACATTTTTTGTCTGTATGTCCAGCCTTTTTACACACTGTACAATACTTCCCAGGAGGTTTCTCTGTGTGAATGGCTAGGACACTACTACCCTCTCCTTCAGCCTTTGCCATTAGCTTAAAGCTCATATCAGGCAAGGATATTTCGGGAGGTCTTTTCGGCTGCCTAAGTACATGAGCTCCAGTAGCAGAGTTCAAACAAGCTAGAAACTGTAAATATTCAAGTAACCGCGCGACTCTTTCAAAAGTCATTCCCAAAGTCAAGTCTCCCCAGCCCGATTTCGGTAAGGCTTTGCTAGCCTCTACATAACACGTGCCTGCCTTCGCCAATGCTTGATTCACTAAACAGTTAGGGTACTGCTGAGCCCTGTTTACATACCTGAACACCCAAGCATCTGGCACATAGCAATCACTTGCAAAAATGTGGGTTAGGGCTTCCTTAAACCTTTCATAATTCTGAGCAGTAGGCCCAGAGTAAAACAAGGATGCCTCCATCATTTCAGAAGCATGAGAATTTGATTTGACATTTGCTTTCACATGCCAAATCTTCTCCGCATCACTAGCAAGCTGTAGCCTATGTATTTGGGCTTCACAGTCCCTCAAAAACTTGTGAATATCATAATTGTCTTCCCCAGTAAACTGTAAACTTGGTTGTGCTGTGGGAAGTACTTTGATGCAGTCTGTGTTTGAAGGTGCCTGAGTAACAATAGGCCCTTGAGACTGTCTGACTGGCGCAACAGGAGGTAAAGTCTGTGGGATACTAGCAGTAGTCAAGTTAGTGGGTGCCATATTAGTCTGCCACAAAGGAGGAGGGTTAGTCTGACCTTGCACGCCCATATTGTTAGTCATGCCCCAGGTATTTGGATAAGGGCCCTGGGTTTGCATGCCAATATTAGTATTCATGCCCCATTGATTAGGATTCTGGGTTTGCATGCCAATATTAGTATTCATGCCCCATGCATTTGAATAAGGAACAGAAAATAAATTCTGTCCAAAACCTTGTGGTGTACTGAAAACATCAGAAGTATGCACAGGTATGTGAGTGGTTGTAGTACTATCACTAATGACTGGATTTTGCATATCCTGAATGACCAAAGGTTCTGTTGTTGTCTCAACTTCCACAGTCTCCTCTCTAGGATTACCCTCATTAGCAAGACTAGTGGCCATTTTGGATCTAACTGATTGCTCTGGGACTGTTGAATAAGTATGACCAGAACGCAAATGCAAAACATTCAAATCCTCATCCTGTCCTTCAGAAATATTCTCATCACCTTGATCCTCAATATGTCCTTCACTCATTTTATATGTCTGAGCACTTTTATTTGATGTTTCAACCCACTCATAAAATTCTGAGTCTAGTGGGATTGCCTGATCTCTGTTTCCCCTAATTCTACGTTCCCAGTTTTTCACTGTATCCATCCAACCTTGTCAGTAATATTCCCCTCCCAGTTACAGGAAGATAAACCGACATAAAAAAAGGATGGTTATGGTAAGTGACAGAATGGGACACATATAAAATACAGAAAGTATATTTATTTCAAGGGAATTCTAAAAAACCTTTATTTCCACTCATCAACTAACTAACGTGTGTTGATTCAAGTGTGTGTGTGTGTGGATTACTAATGCATGGATACTACCTAGATATGAAAGTCCAGGATGATGTTCCACATTCCACGTTCCACACTCCACCAGTCTCTTCGGAGGCGTGGGTTCGAATCCCACCGCTGCCACCAATTTAATGTATCGGTACACGGCTAGCACTAAATATCGTGCCACTGCTAGCACCAATTTAATGTATCGGTACACGGCTAGCACTAAATATCGTGCCACCGCTAGCACCAATAAAATGTATCGTCGCACTGCTGGCCACCAATTTAATGTAGCCATTATGGAGTAGCAGTTGACTACATATTAAGTGGTCTGCTGTTTTATTATAACTAGACCACCGTGTTGGATCGACGACACTGTCTGTAGTACACGTCAGCTACTCGCCGTCACTGCCCGACACTTCCCACCAAAGGTCCTCTGCCACGAGAAGGTGGAAGCTGGTCTGTTATTAAGTGGTAGCGTAAGGTGACAGAAATGAGCAGATTAAATCTCTCTTTATTGGGTACAGAATAATATAACTGTGACCCGAGAGATATGTAAGAGCGATACCACCTCCCTTTAAAACTGTAAAACGGCTTCTGACGCTGTACGCTCACTGAGCCGACTAGGGCGCGGTGCTGAGGTCAGCTAAAAAGTGAGGTGCCGTGCATTTACATATACTCTGGGCTTATGCAAAAAGTAGAGATAAATGACAACTCTACTAGCACATTATACACCTCTATTAAATGGTATTAAGTACATTCACATATACCAACATAATAAATGGTTCCCCAGGACTTTACACTTACGCACTATTCAGATATCTTTTCACTTCTCCTAACCTTCATTTTATAATTGAAACAGGGTGGCACTTATGGTCTGCCATCCACCTTCTTCTATACCACAGCTAACAGCGAAATGATATTTGCTTGTTCATCATTCACACTCCATTACACACTGTTAATTATGACTAAACAGCTTTAAAAAAGTTATTATGTACAATGTGTGATACTACAACTTCATATGGAAAAAGATGTTGACACCAGAACAAACAATCAAATGCAAGTAAAGGAAATTTCTTCTCATAACCCTGTGTAACAAACTTAAACCAATGTTTTATTTATGTTGATTTTTACTATATATCTGATCAATGTCAATGCGTAGATTCCGAATATGCTATTTGTTTTTGTGTAAATCTAGAGTTACAGGAATTATGAAACGACATATGTATCGTACAAGGACAGGAACTGCAACTTGTTACCATTTCGAGAACGTTGAGGATGTCAAAGAATATATGTATTTCCAGGTGTATATTATGAATATAACTACAGTAGAAATTAAGCAAACAGTAATATCACAAGGAATGCAGGGCACACGGTATCTAGAAATGCACTTTTGTTCTTTCCACCTGCCCTGATATCTGGTTTCCATCAGCAGAATGTCCTGGTGGAACTGTTCACCATACTCCTCACTGACTTTACTCAAGTTGCTTTTGTAAAAATCAAGGTTGGAATGCAGAGAGTGTAATTTGATTGACGTTCTGCATCCTGGTGGGTGGAATACGCTGATCAGGTCATCGACAAGCTGAAGAATCTGGTCTCCTCTGGATGCCAAGAAAACCTTCCACAACCTCTCTGCAAGCGTTCCAAGAGCACTCTTCATCATCGGTCATTTTACGCTGGAGTTACACAGTGTAATGAAAAGGTGAACATAAGAATGATATTAATCGTACTTTCCATTTTGACACCCAATAATAAAAAAATATTATATATATATATATATATATATATATATATATATATATATATATATATATATATATATATATATATATATATATATATATATATATATATGTGTGTGTGTGTGTGTGTGTGTGTTTTATAATCATAATTAAAATGGTATATTTCACAAAGTAAGGATTCATGTTAACATGAATGTCATATTGATTATTGTTCTGGCGTCGTCTGGCATCTTTGGAAGTGATGCCGCTTCTCATATGACAGAGAAGTGGATTTGTCAGGTCCCTTTCTAACTACAGGGACTCTAATCTCCACCAAAGAGCTGGCACCATAAGAAATATCTTTTGCGTCGTCTCGGCACCCCGGCCATGAATGTAAGCTAGTCTGAGCACACCTGCCATGTAACCACATTTTGAAAAATTTATGTTTGCAGTTACCTGCACCAATGAGGCAATGCCAGAAAGCAGGAGGATGCAGTTTCATTAACTTACATTTGTTCTCTCACCTTCTGTACAACATATAATTGTCTGCACAAAGCAGTTTTATCCATTTAAGTATGTTTAAGTGTTAAAGTATTTCTAGGGCATACTTGAACGGATAAGCGTCATTCTTGTCATGAATATGCTACATTGCTGATATACCATTTGAGAGGCGTGCCGCAGCCTTCGGCTTCAGTATATATCAGAAGAACAACAGATGCGATATAGTGCACCTTCCTCCGCCTCCATTTTATATTACGGTCGCTAGCACCTAAATTCAACTTCCAATATTCAGTACACTTGTATTTGAACTTTATTATTTCTCACCTGCAGTAATGATGTCCCAAGTGTGGGAATTAAGGAAGATAAGAAGGTTGTGCTAAACTATCTTCATACTATTTATACCCTTGGCAATTGATGACTTTGTACATAGGTTTTACATTCATAAGATATTGTAAGAGGACAGATCTCGTGTGGATGGTGGTGGGGTGATTCACCAAGTACCACTCATTTTGAGAGGTTGGCATTAAAGGTTTTTCCTCTCTTCATATCACCCCCACTCATTTCACTGTTCATCATTTACTGAATTTTGTGTCTGCATCCCTCTTTCATTACGGTAGGAGGGCAGTACTGTTGCCCTCTTATCCCTTTTCTGTCCATATCACTGTTGTGAGAGATAATAACCATTACTCTCAGTCCTTCATATATGCAGCATATCAACTCTGGAATCGTCTTTCGTGAGCGTTATTTCCCATCCAAGATAAAACCTCTTGTCGTCAGAACGCAAGTTAAGCATGCATTTATAAATTTCTATCAGTCTTGAACGCGTGACCAGAGCTTCAAATGAGCACATCTTGACTTTTTTTTTTTTTTTATTGAAAAGAAAGCCTTGCACTAGATTCGAGCCATTCTTTCTTTCTTTCCAACTTTTTCAAGGCAAAAATCATTATATCAATGTGTACATGAATAGTTTATAAGTATAAGAAAATGATGGTGACTGATCTTTCCCATTGGGGAACTTTGGGTTGCACGTGATTCGTCAGTACTAATAAAATACCGATGAATTAATAATGTATTTAATGTATCCTACTGAACAGTATACACAAGTATTCTTGACTAAGTACGTACCTGTATGTGTACATCGCCAGTCTACATATATCGATATACCGCTCTGTCTCTGTCTGTCTGTCTGTCTCTCTCTCTCTCTCTCTCTCTCCGGGTCTTTTACCTTTTAAATTTTATATCGCTTCTTCATTTTCCTTTTTCCCACCCACCTGACTCTTCAGTATCGTAAATGAACACCTGTTTGATTTAACGTTCGTTCACACTTTATTTCCTTTAATTAACTGCTTGTTCTTGTCGTTATTTTCCCCTGTGCCCCCTTTTCGTTTTATGTTCTCCTTCTCGCTTTTAAAATCACATGTTCTTTTCGTTTTTTTCATTCATATATTCTTTCTTATAGATTTTCTTTCACTGATGTATTTCTTGTCTATTTCCTACTCTGTGCTTCTTATTTTCCAGATTTTTATGTAATTTCCTCTCCCCACTCTTCAGATTATACAGTTTCTTTCCTTTCTCATTAGTTATTTCGTACCTTTCCTTTTCCATTTTCTCCTCATCCATTTGTTATTCTCTCCAACATTTCTCCTCAGTCATCTCTTCCCATCTTCCCAGTGGAATTCCTCTCCTCCCCTCCTCTGCTTCCTTTTCCTCCCTTTATGTCTCCCTATCCTCCGCCTTCATTTCACTTTCCCTCAGTCGCTTTTCTCTTTCCTTTCTCTAGTGGCCACCCCGTTAACCCGTACCCCCACACCATCACCTCCCCACCTCGCAATCTAGTTGTGCCTCTGCCTTACCTCTAACCTTTCCTCAAATCCCACCTTTTTCTCTGCCGCACCTCTGTTCCTGGCTCACTTCTAACCCATCCTCCGCTCAGTCTGCCTCACCTCTGACCGTGCCTTAGGTCAACCTTTGTGTCATCTCTAACCCTGCATTACCTCTAACTCTGCCCCACACAACCCATCCTCAGTCCTAACTCTGCGTCACCTATTACTCTTCCACACTTCTAACTCTGCCTCACCCATAGCCCTTCCTCACCTCTAACTCTGCCGCACCTATAGCCCTTCCTCACCTCTAACTTTGCCTCGTTTACAACCCTGCCTCACCCTTAACCGTGCTTCACCAATAATTCTGCCTCATCTCTAACTCTGTCACCTTTTACTCTTCCACACCTCTAGTTCTGCCTCACCTACAATCCTTCCTCACCTCTAACTCTACCTCATCTATAGCCCTTCCTCACCTGTAACTCTGCCTCACCTATAGCCCTTCCTCACCTGTAACTCTGCCTCACCTACAACCCTGCCTCACCTCTAACTCTTCCTCACCTCTACCTCTGCCTCACCTCTAACTCTGCCTCACCTCTAACTCTGCCTCACCTCTAACTCTGCCTCTCCCATAGCCCTTCCTCACATCTAACTCGACCCTGCCTCTAAATCTGCACTACACTTACTCTGTCTCAACTCTGTTTTCCCAGTGTTTACGTCTTTATTTTATAATTATAACATTTACCAAGTACCCTTCTATTCTTCTGTGTGGCTGTCTATTTCTCTGTCTTGTCTGACTATGTTTCCATATATTATTTATCCATATATATGCCCATAACCGGTATATATGCCTATTGTACCCTTCTGCTGCCAACATCACACATGTATAGTATTTCACTCTATCCATTTCATAATATCTGACTGTCCACCTACCCATCTACCGATCTACTTTAGGTGTCCATGGCCCTGACAGGTGTTGGAGGTGGCGCGTCCGGGTGCCGAGTAACTAACAGCACAGCGTCTGGGTTCCTGGTCAGCTGTAACTTAAGTTCTGCCAGGAGTGAGGACGCTACCTACACCCTGCTCATCTTTACACACGTAAGTTGACACGGATTTGTGGTGGGATGTGATTTCCTTCGTACATGGATGGATAGGTGATAAGAAAGATAAAGAAATATGCACACACACACACACACACACACACACACACACACACACACACACACACACACACTCACAGATAGAGAAATAGACAGTTAGATAGGTTGATGAGTAAAAGACTGATAGCTTATGGTGACTCTTTCTAATCCCTTTTGCCTTACATAGCCTCAACGGAACTTAGCAAACTTGTCTAGTATTTGCATTAAAAACATGTAGGTCATCGTGTTAAAAGGATTCATCTCGTAAGGAGCCAATTAAACACAAATACACAAAAAAGGTCAAATACACATAAACATAAAGACAAACATATGTATAAACACAAACACAAATACAAACAAATACTCCAGTAAACACACACACACACACACACACACACACACACACACACACACACACACACACACACACACACACACAGATGTATATTCACACCCATGTTCAGACACATGAAAAACGCCAAACCCAAGCACACAGAGTTGCAAACTCTAGCCTCATTTTTTGGGCAGCCAGTGTAACCCTCAACAATAATTCTCCCAAACAAACTGTGGAAACCAGGGACACAGAGGTACGAGTCACTTCCCCTTAACACTCCCCCTCAACACTCACCTCCATAAACTCACCTTCAACACTCACCCGTAACACTTTGCCTTAACGCTCCCCCTCAACCCTTTCCTCTCAACATTTCCCTTCAATATTCCCAATCAGTATTATTTCTCAGCACTCATTCGTCCAACACTCCCCCTCAGGTCTACCTCGCAACACCGCCTTCAACACAAACCCTCAACAATCCCCATAATCACTCAACCTCAACGCCTTCCACAAATACTCCTCATCACTCCCCCTCAAACTGCACCCTCAAAATTTCCCCTCAGCATTCCTCATCAACTCTGCCCCTCGCCACTTATCTTCACTATTCCCTCATCCCACTCCTCAGTATTCATCATTAGCACTCATCTTTATCACCCTCAATATTCCCTCACTCACCCTCATCAATTACCCTCACCAGTATCCCTCATCACCCTCAACATTCACCCGCTATACCCTCCCACTCACCCTCATGGCCCTCAACACTCACCCTCATCACCCTCAAGACTCAGTCCCATTTCCCTTTGCACTTACCCTTAAAACTCTCCCCATCACTCTGAACATGCACTTTCATTACCCCAACACTCACTCTCAACACCCCCTACACGCACCCTCATCTCCCTCAACACTCACCTTTATAACTCTCCCTCATCACCCTCTGCACTCCTCTTAAACACTCACGTGCAACAATCTTTTTCAGCACTCTCCTTCAACACCCAGACACTCTTCTTAACATTCTCACAACACTGTACAGCTTCCCACTGTCAGTAATCTTACCACCCTCCGTGCCTTCCCTCAAAATTCACACTAATTCTCCCGAGTTTTTCCCACTCAGCACTTCATGGATATTAATTTTTAGCACTCATCATTAATATTTGCTTCCATCCAGTGTCTCTCATCTGTTTCCAACAACACTTCTTCTCAACTCTCTCTCTTAATAACAGTATCACTGAACCATAATCAAGCACCTGTAAAACCCATGCCTCCACACCTCCAACACCCAGCTCATCCCTTCTTTCAAAAACAAAAAGATATGCTCATGAACCAATGCACACTGAGCCTGAAAATCAGTCTTCTCGGCATAGGCAGTTCTATTCACTTGACCACGCCGTAACCCCCTTCACTGTGAAACTTTATAAAGAAAACAGAATGTTCTACAAGAACAGGGCTGTATGGCATCAGCAACTTACATCTGAAGCATTTAGAACCATACGGCATGCAGACCTTCACAGATATTAGCAACAACTCATACAAACTCCAGACTTTGGAACACGGAACATTCATGACTATTCTTAAACCAACCAAAGACCTCCAGCCCCTTTTATACCATGGAAACCCATATTGTTTCTTAAAACACCATCCACGATAACTGAACACCTAATTCATAGAAAAATCACATCTCAGACCCCTCCCCCCTTTAGTACCTTACAACAGAGCTTCAGAACACTTCCTTTTTAAAATATCTCCCTATCCTACCTCAAGCAACATATCTGACAGCATCAAATCAGTGCAAACCACACTATGTATACTTCTTACAACTTCAGACACGGCACGAGGACAACAGTCTGACGATCGCTCTATCCAGATCCACCAAAACACTAACCACCACCAGCAATCATGAGCAAAGGTACATTACACTCCTATCATTACATTAAACAATGTACCCGTGCCATATTCCCCCTTCATAAAGATCCATGAAATGACATACACCACTCGATTGTCCTTCAGGGACCCAATACAATATCTTAAGAGACAATGTACCCAGGGCAGTTACAAAGAAAAACTTTTGACAGAAAAAAAAAAATGTCCCAAGTCTAAAAACAGTATATTAGATCAGTGATGTCCTGGGCTTCCCCACCATGGGCTCCTGTGTTATCCTACACCCACTACAGCACCTTGCAGACCGTACTGAACAATGCAATATGCATTATCACTGGTTGCACCAGTACCACTCCTATAGTTCACTTATTTTTTGAGTGCAAAATCCACACTCTTAGAGAATATCTTGACATGAGAGGCACATGAAACTATGCGGCAGTTTGTGCAAGCACACAATACGCCTGTTATTATTTGAGAGAGGCACAGAGCACCATTAACCTGCTGTGTCCCGTTGACGTATATATACGTCCACAAGTTTTGTCACTGTCAGTCCCGTTGACGTATATAAACACGCATCAATTGCAAGGTCCCTAATTTGCACAATTTTCAATTTTCGCGCGTGATTTTTGGTACGCATATACGGGACACCTTACTCTACAAGATGCCAGGCAGGGACAATGCCTTATCCAGCATGACCTCCCCCCCCCCACACACCATTGTCTTGGCAATTCACCTGTTACCAGTGACCTGGCCAGTAAATACATGTCGTGCCACGTTACGAAATTCAGGGCCAGAGTGATTCCCCAATCGATGACAATGTATTTACCTAGCATTAGAGGAAGAAACAGTCAGAAATGATGAGCAGGTAATGTCGCCAAAAAAGGTCAGGTATGTTGATGTGTTTGGTGACTGAAACAATGCCTATATTGCCTATATTACTGTTTGAAAACCAATATACTCTCGTACTACATATAATTTCATACCAAATAAATAAATATATACCGTTTATGAGTGGTGTGGAATAGTTACCTTCCCATAGAACTCGTTTTCTTTGGAGCGAGCCTGATAGAAAACCCAGTAAGGTAAGGAGTACTGCTACCTGTATTGAGTATTTTAAACCTCAGGTGAGCAATTTCTCTATGAATTTTTGATGTTTCGCACTGAAAGCGGAGGTTTGACCCAAATTTTTTTTTTTCCAAAATTGGTTGGGAGTGGGGGGAGTCAGTGGTGGAAAATCGGTTGGGACAGGGCTGGTTAAATATGGAAATAGAATCACCACAAACATTACCAACACCTCTTCAATAACATCTCACTTCCAGGCAGTTCAGCAACAGCAGTGAGAGAGAGAGAGAGAAAAGAAAACACATACACACACTTGCACATCAGTTTTTTGGTGCAGGACAATAGATCTCGACCTGAGCACTACACTACAATCATTTCCTTCTTCCTAACATAACGCATCAGAGGTATCGTTAAATACAGCAAATCGACTTCAGCTGGCTTCTGTGTCTAGGAACGTCACCAATATCAACATAATTTTCAACTTAGACAACAGCTGGGACGAATCACAGATGACAAGTGTACCTCTTATAGAATAGGCCCACACAACACAACACAACCTTCAATGTGGAACATTGTACAATACAGCACATGCCATACTACAGTGCAGAAGCATCACCCATGTAAGGAACTTTCGACATGGCCTTATACTTTTGGTCGATGGGTATGCTGAGCCAGGATCGACCTGGGTTGATCAGCAACAATAAACCTCTCTCAGCATGCACGTTCAACATTTACTCACAACATCCTCCCTAAACACTCCAATGCTATTAACCCTATCCCTCATTATTTACCCACATAACCCAACACTTTCCCTTAGGACCCTCAACCCTCAACAAACAATAATCTCAATACTCATTTACAACAAACTCAGCATTTCCCTTGAAAACTATTCCTTTGTATCTCAATATTCACCCTAACAGTCACCTCAGCACTTCCTTAACACTTTCACCGGCATCTTCAGTGCTTTTCTTCCTCACTTTCAATATTCTCCCTCAAGACATTCATCACTCGACAGTTTCCCTCAGTGCTGCCTCCTATCACTTGCTCTGAAAACTCACCCTTCACATCCTCCATGAACAATCTTGCTCAGCGGTATCCCTCAGTTCCTCCTTCACTCTTCTCAAGTACCACAAACTTTTCCTCAGCATTCACTCTCAAAACCCTTCACATCCTACTTCAGCTACCAGGCCTCTTATCTCATTTCTCTACCTGCTTGTTCCAGTTGATTCTTCTTCCTAACCCTTTTTGTCAGCTTTTCCTCTTCCCATTTTTTTTTTATCTAATCCTAACTGTTGCCTGCCCACTTTCCCCTAAATATTCCCTAAATCTATTACCCTGTTCAAATCGCCATCTGTTGTCGTCATAGGCATATAAAAACTATAATAAACGAGGTACTATGATTTGCTCGTATACACTGGAAAAAGAAAAAGAAAAGCACATCACCAGCTTGCTTGGCGAAAATAGAACACACCTCCACGCACTCATCCTTCAAACTCTCAATATTCTTGGATACTCCCCTCGGTACTACTCTGTATTTTTACATATATGCTTTCAAGAAAAAAAGAAGAAAAAAAGTGTTGGGAGCTTGTAAAGCTGCATCGTCCAAGGAACACTGAACATTGCTAGAGGAAAAGACCGACACATAAAGAAAATTCCAGTTTTGGCTAGATGTGTACTGCAGTACGAGTTAACTGTTCCATTAAAGAGCTGTCCATAATATGGATGAGACTGTGAAGCTAGAAGTGTACTGCGTGCCTACCACAACCGGTGTTAGATACGACAGCTATTGAAGATTAAGATTCAGCATTTCGTAACTATGGTAAGTTTTCACAGTGACGAACTGAAAAATGTCTATTGAAAGCGGGACTAAAGTGACATTTGAAATATTCAGTCAGAAGGCCGAAATTTTTATTATATCCTGGAGTAACACTTAAATACCTTGCATTACGGTGGAATAATTTTTACTATCCTGTCATAGTTTGAAGGGCGAAAGAACATAAGCTAGTCTGATAAGCAAGGGGATATAATATAGTCTTAGGGGGGTGAGATTTTATGTTGCTGTCTGGTGGACAGTGTTACATCACGTACCTTTGCGGGCAGAACTGCATAGTGCATAAGAAAGCTTGAAAAGCAAATTGTGTATCACAGCGTGAAAGGCAGAAATATATGAAGAATCTTTAAAAGTACAGCCATACTGTATAGTATAACCTGAGTGGCAAGATTATGTGAAAATGGTTCAGGAGATCCTAAGCCTGACCTGCGAGACCTCTTGGCTGCAGGCGCTACTTTTGAACCAGCCTGTGTGAGATGACTCAAGCTTTGGAGTTTGGAATGCATGTGAATGACTAGAGACTGAAGGAAGTTTTGGCAGATGACCAGTGTTAGAAAAAAAAATCTCTGTGGATTACAAGTGGTAGGACTGTTGTTGGTCTGTTGTTTGGCATGAGTGTAGGTGACTTCCCTGCATTAGCCAGGAGAGAGAACTTTTGTGTAAAAGAGGTCACCTGGACATTTATGTGCTTGCGTGTTGCGCTTGTCTTGCCTGGATGTTCTGGTTTGCTTGAAGTCTTGATGAGGCTACTTATATTTTGGGGAGTTCTCATATGGTTTGTCAGTTTTTGCAGCGATCTGGGAAATTAAGGAATTTGGGCGATAAACAGTGAGATGGAAATGATGAGCTTCCCTGAAAGAGGATGAATGAGTACAATTTTCCAGCAAGAAGAAAATATTCAAAGCAAAGGATATAAAAGTTTTCCTACATAGGGTCTTATTAGAGGGGCAGAGTTGTTGATAAAAACTGAATAATACCATCAAAATCATTTGCCTATAACTGTATTGAGGCAAACGAGGAAACAAACTTCAGATATAGAAGAAACTTATTATCAGTCCTGGTGTTGTGACAGAAGGGACGAAGTGGAGAGACGGCAATGAAGTCGTCCGGAAATTAAATATGAGGACTACACTGCACCAAATGCCAACGTTTTCATATATAGACACAGTCTCTGCGCCATTTTATTGGAAGAGAGAACAGAATGAAGAAAAACTGTAACAGTTTATGGAATTTTTGACAAGATGCCAAAGGAACGGGAAATGTTTGTATGGGCAAAATAAATCATTAAAATTAATATGGTTTTGGGGCTAAGATTAGAAACTGACAGGTACGTGAAAAGCAACTGATTCAGGAGCAAACTGGCGAAAATACTCTTCAAAGCCGCAACGTGTTGATGACATAAGAAGAAAAAATGGGGTTTAACAAAGGAAAAAAATTGGGTAGTATTAGGAAGCAAGAGAATGAAAGTCTCTCTCTAATATGCCAGCCGCAGTTCACTTCTAATAATGGACTGAACAGTAATTTTTGGAAAGTCACAAATGCACTGCTTGAGGTTCAGCCAATCCGCAACATCATAATACCATAAGCATCCTTTTCCTCCGTTGGCGTAAGCTGCGCCCCTTGCATCCTTCTGTTCACTGCTCAGTCGTTAATGCATTACCCCTGTACAGCGATGAAGACACACACACACACACACACACACACACACACACACACACACACACAGGGGTGTATATATATATATATATATATATATATATATATATATATATATATATATATATATATATATATATATATATATCATCGGCTGTTTGAGTGTCCACTGCATGACCAGGCTATCCCAACTGAAATTGGGACGATACATTCTATGTATCTCTACCAAGTGGCTTAGGCTGTCTGGTAGAGATTGTATATAGGGTAAGAAGTGCTAGTAAGTGAATATAGTGTTGGAGTGGCTTTGTATGAGTGTGGAGCCTGTGAACCAAGTGCAATTGACCCGTGCAAGCTGACTGGGTGCAAGCATACTTTATGATGTGTGACACTGGTTCAACCATAGCACCACTTATGTCCGCCAAAGCAGTACGTGGCCGGAAGAACGCTCCCAAAGTTTATTACCCTGGCGGGGCGCGAACCCTCGTTCTCCCATGTAAGAAAAAACACACTTTACCACAGAGGCTCATGTACTATATATATATATATATATATATATATATATATATATATATATATATATATATATATATATATATATTCTCTGCCCTCAAAACTTCTCTATAATCTCTCCACCTCCTGTCTGGCCTTCTGCTACGTTTACAGTCTCAATTGGAGTCCAGTCACTCTCTTGTTCCATCTGTTATCCCTTATTCTTTCTTCATGATCTGTCTACATCCCTTTCTGTTCTTTTATAACATATATTAAGTCGTTGACTTTAGTCTGCTTTCCGACCGAAGTTTAACTTTTTCTGTCTCTTTAAAATATTCCCATCATTGACTTTTCTATTGCTCTTTGAGAAGAGATTAGTTAATTTTCCATCAATGTTGTCAGTTTACAGGTCTAACAACCGTACGTCATACCTGAGACATTCTCTGCTTAGATTATTCAGCAGTTCTTAAACTATCTCTGCTGTTTCTGAGGATAAGACAGTCTCATCTGCTTTTAAGTTTTCTCCATATGATTACTCGTTCTGTCTCCTAGTCTAGCTTTCTGACAATGTTTTCAAGGGGGGGTTTTCAAGAATACTCCCCCAGTATCCCTGCTTGTCGTACGAGGCGACTAAAAGGGTTGGTGGTGGGTTAGTGCCCCACCCCGTAAAAAGAACTAACTAAAAAAGCAAATAAAGCGCCTCGGACCCGGACGGACCATACGTTGACGACTAAGGAACGGACAAAGGACATTCTGAGAGTAGGAACGTGGAATGTGAGAGGAGTGAATGATGAAGTGAAAGAGAGAGAGATTGTCCAGGTGCTTGAGGATGCAAAAGTGGATATATGTGGATTGACTGAAACTAAATGGAAAGGTGAAAGGATGAGAGAATGGGAATACGGTGTAGGTATATGTCATGAGGAGTCAGTGAGAATGAGAGGGCAAGAAAGGGAGTATGTCTGATGATAAGCAAGAAGTGGAAGGAGAATATAAGAGAGTATGGAACAGTGGGTGCAAGGATTGTATGGGTGAGGATGAAAGTAGGTATACAAGCATGGGCGATTGTATGTGTGTATGCTCCAACAGAGGATCGAGTGGCAAGAGTGAAAGATGAGTTTTGGGCGAGAGTAGAAGCATGTATGGACAAGTTTGAGAGGAGCGAGAGAGTGATGTTGATTGGAGACATGAATGGCAAAGTCGGGAATGTACGAGTGGATGGAGTGGTTGGTCAGTGGGGTGTGCCAGCAGAAGTAGATGGGAATGGTAGTGCTTTGGTGGACATCTGTGCTGGTAAGGGGTTGGCAATAGCCAACACCTACTTTCGTCATAAGATGATCCACCGGTATACATGGAGAGTAATGAGGAGGATGGATGGTGAACTTGTTGAACGAAAGGCAATGATAGACTACGTGTGTGTGGATGAGCGAATGAGAAGACAAGTGTTGGATGCAAGGGTGTGGAGAGGGTGGGGGAATGGAGTCTCGGACCATCACTTAGTGATGGCCAAGGTAGAGCTGCAAAGAAAGTGGTTGAGGAGGCGAAGGGGAAGACAGGAGGAAACAGCTCCTGTGAGAAGAGTGGAGAAATTGCAAGATAGTGAGAAGAGGACAGAGTATAAGAGCATAGTGGAAGAAAGATTGGGAAGGTATGAGCTAGAGCAGATGGAAGGGGTGGAAGACGTATGTAAGATATTCACGGAAGAGATAAGCGCAGCGTGTGAGGTGGTTTGTGGAGTGAGGAGGAGATGCAAGGGTGTGCAAGGGACAGCATGGTGGAATGATGAGGTGAAACGAGCTGTGGAACAAAAGAATAAGGCATATGGTGAATGGTTGGCGAGTAGAGGGAGGGAGAAGATGAGAGAGAGAAGAGAGAGGTATATGTGAGCAGGAGAAGGGAGGTTAAGAGACTGGTGAAGGAGAGTAAGAAGAAAGTGGATGAAGAGTTTGGGAGGAATCTGAGTGTGAAATGGAGGGAGAGTAAGAAATTGTTTTGGAAGGAGGTAAAGAAAGTAAGGATGTGTGAAAGGGGAAATAGTAGGGGAGTGAAAGATAGGAATAATAGATTGTTGGTGAAGAGAGAGAAATTGAGGAGATGGAAGGAGCACTTTGAGGATTTGTTGAATGTAGAGAGTGAGAGCAGTGTGAGTATAAGTGGTTGGGGAATGGCTGGGAGAAGAAGAGATGAGAGGAGGGAGGAAGAGATCAGTAGGTCGGAAGTAGTGGAAGCGATGAAGAAGATTAAGCTGGGAAAGGCCCCAGGAATTGATGGAGTATGTGGTGAAATGCTTAGGTATGGGGGTGAGATTGTTGCGGAGTGGATATGGAAGTTGTGTAGATTGGCTTGGGAAGAGGGAAGGGTTCCAGAGGACTGGAAATCAGGTATAATTGTTCCTCTGTACAAAGGAAAAGGGGAGAGAGAAGTATGTGGTAACCATAGGGGTATTTGCCTTCTTAGTGTGACTGGTAAAATATATGGTAGAATACTCATTGATAGGGTTAGGCATATGACAGAGGAGCTAGTTGGAGAAGAACAAGGGGGATTTAGGAAGGGAAAAGGGTGTGTAGATCAGATATTTGTTCTAAGATGTTTAGTGGAGAAGTATCTAGAGAAGGGAAGGAAAGTGTACGCTGCCTTCATGGACTTGGAGAAAGCTTATGACAGAATAGATAGGAAAGGTATGTGGAAGGTATTAAGAATATATGGAGTGGAGGGGAAATTGTTGAGTGCTGTGAAGAGTATGTACGAGGGAGCTAGGGCTACGGTGCGAGTGGATGGTGAGCTGAGTGAGTTCTTTGATCTCAATGTGGGACTGAAACAGGGGTGTGTAATGTCTCCATGGCTGTTTAATATATATATGGATGGGGTCGTAAAGGAGGTACAAGGTAGGGCAGTGGATGTGGGGGTGGCCCTAATGAATGAGGGTGAGATTTGGAAGCTTCCGGTGTTGCTGTTTGCCGATGATACAGTATTGTTGAGTGAAGATGAATGGGAGTTGCAAGGTTTGGTGAATGAATTTGGGACAGTGTGTAGGAGGAGGAAGCTGAAAGTTAATGTAAACAAAAGTAAAGTTATGGTGTTTGAGAGGAATGAAGTCACAGAGTGTGCAGTGAGGTTGGATGGTGAGGATATGGAGAATGTGAGTGCATTCAAGTACTTGGGTAGTGTGATGAGTAAGGATGGAACTTTGGGGGATGAAGTGCGTGAAAGGGTACAGCAGGGAAGGAAGGTTGTAGGCATGCTGAAAGCAGTGATGAGAAATAGGGAAGTGAGTATGGAAGTTAAGAAGTCTCTGCATGATGGTATTGTGATCCCTACCCTGACGTATGGAAGCGAGGCGTGGACCTTGCAAGAGGGGAACAAGTCAAGAGTGAGAGCAGTGGAAATGAGTTACTTGAGAGGAGCATGTGGAGTGACATGGAGGGACAGGTTGACGAATGAAGAAGTGAAGGAACGTTGTGGGGTAGATGTGGATGTGGTTGAAAAGATTAGGAGAAATACACTGAGGTGGTTTGGACATGTGGAGAGGATGGAGAGTGAAAGACTGACTAAGAGGGTGTATGTGGGTGAGGTGGAGGGAGGGAGAGGGAGGAGTAGAACGAGGATGAGGTGGAGGGATGGAGTTGAGAGGTATATGAGGGAGGGGGGGGTGAGTTGGGGGGAGGGGAGTCAAATGGTGGGTGACAGAGTGACTTGGAGGCGTTTTGTCTGCGGCCACCCTTTGCGGGATTAGGGCGTCGGGCTATAGATAGATAGATATATATATATATATATATATATATATATATATATATATATATATACACTAGCAAATAACTCTTTAAAAACGTTTTCGAGCAGCTTTGCAATGTTCTCATTTACTCCTTGTTCCCGCCATGAATTTATCATTGCCATGTGCCCCACTAAGTCGAACGCCTTTTCTTAATCGAGAAGATCTAAGCATAATTGTTTATAATATTGTGTAGTTTTCACAGTTAGCTTACTCATTGTGTGTAGGTGATCAGCAATCGAATTCCCGCTTTGAAATCCTTCCTGCTCATGAGGTATTTTTTCCCAATTTTTTTTTATATTTTCTTATGGACTTTAGTGAAGAGTTTGTAAATAACTGATAATAAGCTAATAGGCCGATAGTTACTAAGATCTTTTGAGTCGCTTCTCTTGGAAAGGAAAATAACTCTTGCATTTCAGCATTTTGTGGAATTTTGTTTTTCTTAATGCTCGGAGTAAATTAAGTGGTCGAGTCTGTTTTGAAATTCCCGCTTCTGCATCCGACAGTAAATCTGCTACATTCCCATCTTCAGGGACCTTCCCTTTTTCATATTTTTAAGAGAAATGTTTACTTCGGCTGGTGTTTCCTCTGGTATTACACTTGTGTTAACTGAAAAGTTAGCTATCGGTACTATTGTCGTTGATGCATACAACTGTTTGTATTTCCTTAACTCTATTCACTATATTTAATGACTTCATTTTTAATGGCTTCATGCTGTAATGAAGGAGAGTAAAAAGAAAGTGGATGAAGAGTTTGGGTGGAATCTGAGTGTGAAATGGAGGGAGAGTAAGAAACTGTTTTGGAAGGAGGTAAAGAAAGTAAGGCAGTGTGAAAGGGGAAATAGTAGGGGAGTGAAAGATAGGAATAATAGATTGTTGGTGGAGAAGAGAGAGAAATTGAGGAGATGGAAGGTGCACTTTGAGGATTTGTTGAATGTAGAGAGTGAGAGCAGTGTGAGTATAAGTGGTTTGGGAATGGCTGGGAGAAGAAGAGATGAGAGGAGGGAGGAAGAGATCAGTAGGGCGGAAGTAGTGGAAGCGATGAAGAAGATTAAGCTGGGAAAGGCCCCAGGAATTGATGGAGTGTGTGGTGAAATGCTTAGGTATGGGGGTGAGATTGTTGTGGAGTGGATATGGAAGTTGTGTAGATTGGCTTGGGAAGAGGGAAGGGTTCCAGAGGACTGGAAATCAGGTATAATTGTTCCTCTGTACAAAGGAAAAGGGGAGAGAGAAGTATGTGGTAACCATAGGGGTATTTGCCTTCTTAGTGTGACTGGTAAAATATATGGTAGAATACTCATTGATAGGGTAAGGCATATGACAGAGGAGCTAGTTGGAGAAGAACAAGGGGGATTTAGGAAGGGAAAAGGGTGTGTAGATCAGATATTTGTTCTAAGATGTTCAGTGGAGAAGTATCTAGAGAAGGGAAGGAAAGTGTACGCTGCCTTCATGGACTTGGAGAAAGCTTATGACAGAATAGATAGGAAAGGTATGTGGAAGGTATTAAGAATATATGGAGTGGAGGGGAAATTGTTGAGTGCTGTGAAGAGTATGTACGAGGGAGCTAGGGCTACGGTGCGAGTGGATGGTGAGCTGAGTGAGTTCTTTGATCTCAATGTGGGACTGAAACAGGGGTGTGTAATGTCTCCATGGCTGTTTAATATATATATGGATGGGGTTGTAAAGGAGGTACAAGGTAGGGCAGTGGATGTGGGGGTGGCCCTAATGAATGAGGGTGAGATTTGGAAGCTTCCGGTGTTGCTGTTTGCTGATGATACAGTATTGTTGAGTGAAGATGAATGGGAGTTGCAAGGTTTGGTGAATGAATTTGGGACAGTGTGTAGGAGGAGGAAGCTGAAAGTTAATGCAAACAAAAGTAAAGTTATGGTGTTTGAGAGGAATGAAGTCACAGAGTGTGCAGTGAGGTTGGATGGTGAGGATATGGAGAATGTGAGTGCATTCAAGTACTTGGGTAGTGTGATGAGTAAGGATGGAACTTTGGGGGATGAAGTACGTGAAAGGGTACAGCAGGGAAGGAAGGTTGTTGGCACACTGAAAGCAGTGATGAGAAATTGGGAGGTGGGTATGGAAGTTAAGAAGTCACTGCATGATGGTATTGTGATCCCTACCCTGACGTATGGAAGCGAGGCGTGGACCTTGCAAGAGGGGAACAAATCAAGAGTGAGAGCAGTGGAAATGAGTTACTTGAGAGGAGCATGTGGAGTGACGTGGAGGGACAGGTTGACGAATGAAGAAGTGAAGGAACGTTGTGGGGTAGATGTGGATGTGGTTGAAAAGATTAGGAGAAATACACTGAGGTGGTTTGGACATGTGGAGAGGATGGAGAATGAAAGACTAAGAGGGTGTATGTAGGTGAGGTGGAGGGAGGGAGAGGGAGGGGTAGACCGAGGATGAGGTGGAGGGATGGAGTTGAGAGGTATATGAGGGAGGGGGGGGAGAGTTGGGGGGAGGGGAGTCAAATGGCGGGTGACAGAGTGACTTGGAGTCGTTTTGTCTGCGGCCACCCTTTGCGGGATTAGGGCGTCGGGCTATAGATAGATAGATAGATAGATTTTTGTCTTTCGCTGATATAATTTGTTGCTTTCCTAGTGCCATTTTGCTTTGGACCTATTTCAGACTTATTCCATTTTTGGTGGTTTCTTTGATCTGATCATGTTTCCCCTTCTTTTTACTTTCTTTTGTCTCTTTTTGATCTGCTTATTTAATTCTACTCTTCTTATTTCGTCTTTCTTTGTTTTTACTATTATCTTTCTCCTTTTCATGAGGTCGAGGGTTGACTTTAGTTATACTTGCATTCTCTACTACTTCCCCTGATTTTCTTTACACTTTTAAGAATGTCATACAACATAACTTTAAAGCCTGAAATCTGTTCTTTATTTCTTAAGGAAAGACATCTTTGTTTTCTCTTACTTTTATCGAGGATATCATTTTATTTATAATTAGTTTCGTTCTTTCATTTTTTAAATTGAATCTGACTGCTGTGCAACCCACCATTCTGTGGACACTTCTTTTACTTACTTTGTTGATAGCTGTGACATTTGTGATCGTGTTATTCTTATCTGATATAATGAAGTCAATTTCTTCTTTATTTCTACATCTGGACATCTCCATGTCCATTTTCCCTCTTATCTGGTAAGAGAACATGTTTATTATTCTCATGTCATATACTTCTGCAAAATTTACCGCTATTTCACGTCGGTCATACTCCAAATTTTCCCATTCATGTTACTATTTGCTAACTTTTACATTAAAGTCTGAAATGATTATGTTATATCTTGTGTTTTCTTTTTCCATAATGTGAAATATTTCGTCATGGAATGCGTTTATCTTTCCATCTGTGCCTTGAGAAGTGGGTGCAGAGATTTGTATTACTTTTAAGGTGTACCTTTTGCATAATCTGATGAAAGTTCATGCTCTTCTGTCAGACAGTGCTGAATTTACTGTAACTATGTTCTCTGCAAGATTTCTGTTAATTAGAAATCCTACGCCACAAACTATTTCACTCTGCCTTCCTCCGTGGTAAAGTACTGTAGGTGGTTGCTATCTTAGAGATTGATTATTTTTTCTAATAATGTGGATTTCGCTTAGACCTACAATATCCCAAGTAATGTTAACTAATTCAGTCATTATGGAATCAAGTTTGTAATCTTCATTGCCACTTCTTGCATTGTATGAATACATTTTAATGAATGTATGATTGTCTAAGTTCCTGGTCTCTGATTTGCAGAGACAGTGCCTACTCATTGTTGTTGGCACACTGCCCGTACAATAAGGCACAGAAACCAGTGTGGCTTGATTTTTAGCAGGTTATGATCAAACAGGAGCTCCCGTAAAATCATTACCAGTAGAATTTATGTTACGGTGGGGGACTGTGGCAAATAATCTTACCTCCCAAACATATAGTTTCTGATGAGATCTAATTTTTGCGCCACCTTATTCAGTATATGCAGCGGAGCACTATATGTTTACTGGGCATTCCATGGTCCACGCCGATTTAAGATGGTCCCTTGCATATCTGTGAACTGTTCCCCTATCACTGTATATTGCGAGTTTGTGTAAACTCTAGTAATACCCGTAATATTTCCTTTTTTCAGAGATTTGCCATTTAAGATATTATTAAACACTTATTTACTATGACTGAAGTGAAATTGTCAACGCCAGAGATGAAGAGCAGGATGAGAACCAAGATTTGGCTTGGTCAACGAAGTGAAATACTACTTGGAAGTAAGTCACCTTCTTGTGGAGTAGTGTTAGCGCAACTTTTCTACCAGATGCGAACAGACACGGACACTGAGGGACGAAGCATATGTTCTGTCTGAGGAACTAGGGGGGTCTGGAAGAGAGCTAGTATTCCTGCATCTGAGCGACGAAATCGTATCCCCCAAATCGAATCTCTTTATGAAGAACGGAAAAAGTTGGACAAGAGTAAGAGCTGGAATACATAGAGAGGAAAAGAAGTCAAAGAACTTCCAAGAACAGATGAAAGATCTCTTTGACACTGCACACACGAATGCTTTCGATCTCATCTTAAATCGCGAGGATAAGGAGTTTCTTGTAGCTCAGAGAGGGAAAGGGAGGCGAGGCTCTATACTGGGTACTGATGTCAAACTACACCGGAAAGAACGAAGACAGAGCGACAACAGATTGAACAGGAGAGGAGACAGCAAGAGCAATGTCATCAAGCAGTGTGAGAGGAAATAGTGGAGCTGAAGGAAAGCCCCAATAGTGATGAAGACGAAACAGGTGATGATTATACAGATACAGCAGATTCTTCCTTTTAGGCTGCAGCTCCTCCACTGAAACGCCAACGAGCACGAAAACCAGTTGTCACGTCTCCAGATGCTGCTGCTTTAGATCGGACCAAGACTTCAGACCATACTGCAGTCCATCTGCTTTCTTTGACCATTTTTGTCTGTGGACAATATCCAACAATGTATACTATTATCAGGCAAAGTATCCACTGAGATCGAATCAAGAGTCGGAGGGAATCTGCAGGATGGCTGAAGAAATAATTCCATCCAACTGTGCCACTTGTAGTGCACTGGGATGGAAAAATAATTCCCGATGTAAAAAGAGCAAATGTCACAACGCCTTCCAATTCTCGTCATAGGTAATGGAGTTTTGAAGCTTTTGAATGAACCCAGTTTGAAATCAGGGACAGGAAAGGCCATGGCCGATGTCATCCTTGAAACCTTGCATCACTACAGTATATCTGAACGTGTGGTATGAATGGTATTCGACATCACAGCCAGCAATACCGGATTGTGGGTAGGGGCATGCACCCTTATTCAACAGCAGTTGCACAAGGATCTCCTCCACCAGGCTTGTCTGCATCACATTTTTGAGATCTTTGTTCAAAAGGCCTTCATCATTTGCCTTGGACTGTCCTCTGGTCATGACATTCACATATTCAAGCAGTTCAAAGTCAAGTGGAATACAAATATTGACACAACACGCTATCAGATCGTGAAAGACAATGAGGAAATGCCGGTGACTGATTGTGAGCAATGTGATGAGCTCACAGCATTTTGTATGAAACAGTTGCTTGAAAGTCAAGCTCGAGATGATTATGGAGAACTGCTAGAAGTGTCCACTGTTGTCTTGGGTGGTGTATCGCTCCATGGAAGACAGTTCAGCAACCTGGTGCTTGCCACCATGTCAGATGAATGGCTAAAGTTCTATACAGCATCGAAGTCTATTTTTTCCATTATCAGAGAAACATCACACAGAGGCAAGACCGAGGATTGAAAGAGGGTTAGCACTGGTTCAAGAGTTTAATCCAGTGTTTACCAAAAACGAAGAACAACGGCAGTTTCGTCTCCTGGTCGTTGATCAACACTGCCAAATGTACCCAGATGCGAAGAAGGTTACAGCTGGCAGCAGTTACAAGTCATAAAACTAGGCAACAATGAGTGGGAGTTGGATTCCCATGACACCACCCCCAGTGAGGGGCTAATACTCTGCAAAGAGGGGGACCTAGGTAACCCAATGGCATATTAAGATTACGCGATAACAGTATAACTTTGAACATATGCGGCACAAGATGAAATCATCTAATAAGCATGAAGGTTGCCATACACCATTTTTTAATCAATAGGAACAAAGTCCCGCAGCAGCTGAAGCAAATTTTTCATGTTAGATCACCCTATATATATATATATATATATATATATATATATATATATATATATATATATATATATATATATATATATATATATATATATATATATATATATATATATATATATATATATATATATATATATATATAGATAGATAGATAGATAGATATAGATATAGATAGATAGATAGATAGATAGATATATAGATAGATAGATAGATAGATAGATATACATAGATATTGATAGATAGGTAGATAGATAGATAGATAGATATATGTATGTATTTGTATGTATATACAATATCTATCTGTCTGTCTGTCTATCTATCTATCTATTATCTGTCTGTCTATCTATCTAACTATATAGATAGATAGACAGACAGATAGACAGATAGGTAGATAGACATATGTATGTATGTATTTGTATGTAAAGTATCTATCAGTCTATCTATCTATCTATCTATCTAGCCCTTCATGGGCAAGTGGGGTCCCTGCGGACCCCACCATGTTTTTAAAATGTTGCCATTAAGCCATTTATTACTTTCACAGCTTGGCCTCTCATGACTTTTATTGTAGATGGTTATTTTATATGCTCATAAAATTTGAGCAAAAAATTTCGCACTATTAAGGAGTGACATTGCAATAAATGTCAGTGGGGTCCACCAGGACCTCACCTGGCCTTTCGTGTGACTAATTTTTGTTTTGTTTTTCAGATATTTCAGATTATAAACATTAGGACAATGTCAATACCAGTAGGAAAGTTTTATGCCTCAATGGGGGTGGCAGAAGGTGACCAAGAAGAAAATTATTCAGATGGTGATTTATCTGTATCCGACGCTGATGATTATGAAGTGCTTGAACGATCGGACAGTGAAACTATTGTTTTTTTTTTTTTTTTTTTTTAATAACAGAACGGAGGAAGGAAAAACAAATGGAGAAAAAAAAATAATCCATACACCAGATTACTGGTGTCCTCTGTTCATAAAATATCTGTAACAGTTAGACTTGAAGAGTTGTAGGTTGAAATTTGGAGGAAAACAACTCTGGGGAAGCGAGTTCCAGAGAGATGCAGTTCGGGGAATGAAAGAATTCTGATAGGCAGAAGTTCTGCAATATGGTTGAGTGACATTCCAGTCATGAGCGCTACCAGATGCCCGTGTAGCACGAGGGAAGGCATGGAGAGGTGGCACCATGGACGCAACTTCGTCTGAGCATTTGCCAAAAAAATATCTGTAAAATAATGCAAGGGAGGCAACATTCCTTCTTACTTGCAGGGGAGGTAGTTTATATGTAATGGCAGGGTTGTTAATGATTCTAACAGCTTTATTCTGAATTTTGTCTAGTTGCCTTAATGCAACCTCTCCACAACCATTCCACAAGGGTGAGCAATATTCAAGCTGAGAGCGCACATGACTCTTATAAATTATAGCTAACTGCTCATCGGCGAAGAAGTTACGGACTCTGTACAATAATCCAAGTTTCTTTGAGGCGGTTTTAGCAAGTGATCTGACATGAGAGGCCCAGCTGAGGGCACTGTTAAGTGAGACACCAAGAACTTCAATACTTTTGGAGATGGGAATATTAGTAGCACTGAAGGTAATGTACGAGTCTGGCAATATCTGTCTATTGGTAAACTGTATATATTTAGTTTTACTAGCATTAAAAGAGACAAGGTTGTTTTGTCCCCATTCACTGATTGTAGATAGATCTTCATTTATGGAGATGGCTGTATTGAGTTGAGAGGTAGAGATATTAGACTTTGTAAATGGATGTCTGAGTGTGAATGAACTATGTAGTGTTGAGTCATCTGCATATGAGTGAATGGGATTGTGAGTGACAGATAAGAGATCATTAATATGAACCAGAAATAGGGTTGGCGCCAGAACTGATCCCTGCGGCACGCCGGCGTTAATTGAGTGGAAATTCGAATATACATCATCTACTTTTACTCTTATTTTCCTGTCACTAAGATAAGAAGAAATCAAAGGAACAAAAGACGTTAGTCCATAGCAGGGGAGTTTGGACAGCAGGGAACGGTGCCATACTCTGTCGAAAGCTTTAGAGATATCAAGAGCTACTGCATGAGTTTCTCCAAAAAGATCTATTGATTGATGGATGGTATGAGTTAAGAGATTGAGTATGTCAATGGTGGATCTTTCGTGGCGAAAACCGTATTGTCTATCATTAATTAAGTTGTTGGATTCAAGATGTTTAACAATATGCTTATTAATTAAAGTTTCAAATACCTTACCAAGAGAAGATGTGATAGCTATTGGTCTGTAATTGGAGGGGTCAGACGAACTTCCTTTCTTCGGAACTGGGTGGATATTGGCTTCTTTCCATGAATTTGGGAATAAAGAAGTACGTATGCATAGTCTGAATAATTTAGCTAGGACAGAGGCAAGTTCAGGGGAACACTTTTTCAAAACAATTGGCGGAATTCCATCTGGACCTGGAGCTTTGTTGGTAGGTAAATTGTCTAGGATGGATTTTACAAATCTTGTCTGTATTTTAAGTGGGGCAATTTCGGGAGAATCAAGTTCCAGTACTGAGACATTCTGGCTGGTATCATCTATGGTAGAGTTTCTTGCAAAGGTACTAGCAAAGATATCTGCTTTCCCACGTGGGTCATTTGTAATATTGCCATCTGAAGATTTTAGTGGGGGAATGGAAGATGACTTGTTAAAGTTATTATTGAAAGAATTAAGAGTTGACCAGAATATTCTATTGTCATTAGGGTTGTTAAGTAGTTTTGATGCTTGCTTTTGAAGAAAGTTTGATTTAGATAGATTTAATACAGCTTTTGCATGATTTCTAGCAATTTTAAATTGGGAGAGTGATTCAGGTGTTTTTGATTTTAAGTAAGAGTTATATGCTAATGACTTTTGGGCTGTTGCTCTGGCACAATTGCCATCAAACCATTTTGGAGAGTTTGATCTTTTAGTGAATTGTTGACTTGGTATGAATAAATTCATACCAGCTAGTATTAAGTCACAAATGTGGGACTGGGTAGAATTGGGATCACTAGAGAAGAAAGACTGCCATGGAACATCAGCAAGATAATTTCTAAATCCATCCCAGTCTGCCCTGTCAAAGTGCCATCGGGTCACCCTGACAGGTTCGGAATGGGGAGGTGTAGGAGGGTTAACTAATGAGGCTTTGATGAGATTGTGGTCAGAGGATCCAAGTGGTGACAGTACCTCTATCCTGTATTGATCTGGATTATTTGTCAAGAATAAATCCAAGAGATGGGCATTATGGTCAGGGTTATCAGGTATTCTGGTTGGTTGCTTTACCAACTGGGTGAGATTAAACGATTCCGCAAATAGCTCGCATTCTAGACCAGCGTCGTCAGTCCGGGCAGAATGCAATAGCCATTCAACATTGTGTATGTTAAAATCACCCAAAATGGTAATTTCATTGCCAAGGGCAAGGTCAAGGTTACTCAACTGAGTGGATATGGAATCAAATACACTGGGTTCCGAAGAAGCATTGGGGGAACGATAAACTACACAGATATATTTGGTAATGTTTTGGCAATTTAATTTATATAATGAGTAATCAAAACTGGATGAAGTGAAGTTTAAAATAGTATCAACTGCATATTGGGATTTGATATAACAACAGGTGCCGCCCTTGTTTCGAAAGTTTGTAAGGAGATGGTGAGTAGTATTGAGTCTCCTGTGAGTGCTGATGATAATTCAGAAAATGCAAATGGTGTTAGTAATACAGAAGATGCTCATCAAGACGATAAAACAAGAAATTGTTGTACCAAATTTGAACAATATAGGGATAGTTTTATTTTATGATCATACTAATTTACTTTACACATGAACTTGTTATTATTTCGAGAACCTGTTACAAAAATACTGACAATCAGATATTCATATAGGTGTAGAATGAGTACTTCCACACTCAAACTTTAATAAAATTGTGATAAATGAAAAACATTTTTGTTAAAATAATAATAATATTAAAAAGGGACACTTGGTGGGTTGGTTCCAAGTGTCGTGTCCTGGGCAACATATGTACAAAGTTTAGTAGATATAACTTTATGAATATGGCAGAAATACACCATTAAGGTTTGGGGTTCGCCAGGACCCCGTTGGCCTTCCGTGAAACTTGGTAACCCCTGACCCACGAAGGGCTAGATAGATAGATAGATAGATAGATACACACACACACACACACACACACACACACACATATATCTATATGTGAGGAGTGGACTGTAGCATCAGTTGAACAGGGCAGTACTCCAAAGGTGGATGGAAAGCTGATGACAGGGAGAGCTAGAGCTCCCATTTCATCAGCCCTCAGGACTAGTTCCTGACCATCCCCTTTTGCTGAACTTTTTCAGTATTTCAGTAACACAGAGAATAGGCCAGCATACTCTCCAATACAAGTTTCTCTGTCAACATCAATCTACATGCACAGTACACACTATGCTACCTTTTCAAAACTGAAGAAAAATAGCGAACTGTAACCATGTCTCGGAGTCCCTCGGGGGGGGGGGACATAAATGCCCCCACCATCCGCCCCTCACCCGGTGATGACTCTACATGCCTGGAACCACTGTCTGAATAACCACTGCCTGACTCACTTCTTCTTTTCTGCAACATTCCCAGCCTTTCCTCTAACTTTCTCTCTGTTGAACACCCCCTCTCTTCCTCTAAACATCACATTCTCTTCTTAATAGAGACTCAGCTGTCTGAGGCAGCTGACAGCAAACCCTTTTCTGTATCCTCCTACTTTCTCTATACCTATTTCAAAGCCTCCTACTTTCTCTATACCCATTTCAAAGGCTGTTGTGTTTATGTACGCAACGACCTATCTTGCTCTCACGTTCCTGAACTTGATTCTTCTGAATTCTCTACTCTTTGGCTTCGGCTTTCCTGTCATTTTCTGACTAAATATATCTGCACTGTTTACGTATCTCCTAATTTTACTATTAAACATTCTTCGACTACCTTACTTCTACGATGGAACACATTCTGTCCCTTTCTCCTTTCTCTGAAATCTCTATTCTAGGAGATTTCAGTGTTCACCACCAGCTCTGGCTCTCCTCTCCTTTCACTGATCCACCTGGTGAACAATCCTACATCTTTTCCGTCCTTAATGACCAAGAGCAGCTTGTACAGCACCCTACTCGTACTCCTGACAGCCTTGGAGAGAACTCCAACATACTTGACCTCTTCCTTAAAAGTAATCCTTATGATCTGTGAAGAGAGAAACCCTTCCCTCTTCGTAATCCTTATGATTACACTGTTAATCATTTCCCACCATTGGGCTCCTCCAATCATAACCTTATTACCTTAACCTGTCCAATTGCTCCAGTATGGTCTGTGGACCCTCCAAGGAAACATCATCTGCAGCACTTTGGAGCTGTGGATTGGGAGGCCTCAGGCAGTACTTCTTTTATTTTCCCTGGAATGATTATCGCTTCCATGGCCTGGAGCCATCTGAATGTGCCTTGCGCATTATGGAGGTTATTCTCCAGGGCATGGCAGCATAAAATTCCTTTCTCATATCCTTTGACCAATGCAAGAAAGTCTTGGTTTAACCTGAGGTGTCCCAGTGACGTATGGATACGTTGCCACGTTTTGTCATGGTGACACCCGACGATGTATCCATACATTTTGCAATTGCGAGGTCCGTCATTTGCACACATTTCAAGTTTCACAGGTGATTTTTGGTAGGCATATGTGGGAGACCTTCCTCTACCCAACAATAGGTGGGGATAATGCCTGGCCCCACCTGACCCCCCTCTCCCCTGCACGCCATTTCCTCGGCAACTCACCTGTTAGCAGTGACCTGGCCAGTATATACATGTCACAACGGTCTCTCCAATGACGAAATTCAAGGCAAAAGTGATTCCCGAGGTGAAGGACAATGGAAGAAAGAAGTCAGAGGAAGAAACAAGCAGAAGTGATGAGGCAGTAACATTGTAAAGGAAGGTGCTATATGTTGATGTTTTTGGTGAGTGAACAATGCTTATATCGCCTATATTATTGTGTGAAATCCAATATACTCTTCTACTACATATACATTCGTATCAAAAAAATAAATATTTACATATAATGAGTGGTTTGGAATAGCTACCCCTCCCAAGAAAACGTCTTCTCTGGAGCCTGGCCTGAGAGAACACGGTACCAAGGAGGGGGTATTTTTACCTGTATTTGGTATTTCTAAACTCAACTGAGCTCTTTCTCTCTGAATTTTCGATGTTTCTCATAAAAGGTGAAGGTTTTAGCCAAAAAAAAAACTTTTTGAAAATCTACCGGGATTGGGGGGGGTTTGTGGTGAAAAATCTGCCAGGACGGGGTGGGTTAATCTCACTTGATCTAATGCTGTCCGCAACAAGGAGGGGGCCTATAAAATATAACGGAGCCTCTGAATCACATTTTTTTTATGTTTCTGCCCGGAATCATGTGAAGTCTGTTCTTTGCTGTACTAAAAATAATTTCATCCGTACTAAATGCTCTCAACTCTCCAACTCGAATTCTTCCCGCTCCTTCTGGCACCTTGCCAAAAACCTTTCCAACAACTTTACCTCATCATCCTTCCCTCCTCTTTTCTACTCTGATGGCTCTGTAGCTATTTCTTCTATTGATAAAGCAGATCTGTTTGCTCAGACTTTCTCCTCCAATTCCACCTTAGACAATTCCTGTGCTGTTCCTCCATCACTTCCCCCCTCTGACTTCCTCATGGCTAACATTAGAATTTCTTCAGCTGATGTATTTTCTGCCATCACTGTCCCCAATACTAATAAAGCATATGAGCCTGGTGGAGTCCCTCCTGTCTTCCTCAAGAACTGTGCTTCTGTGCTTACACCCTGCCTAGGTAAACTCTTTTGCCTTTGTCTTTCAACTTGTATCTTTCCTTCTTGTTGGAAGTTTGCTCTCATTCAGCCAGTCCCAAAGAAGGATGACCATTCCCAACCCTCTATCTATCGTTCATTTGCTTTAACATCCTTTGTCTCAAAACTTTTCGGGTCTATTCTTAATAGAAAAACCATAAAGTATCTTTCCTGTTACAACCTTCTTTCTGATCATCAGTATGGGTTCCGTCAGTAATGCTCCACTGGCGATCTTCTCACCTAGCTTTCAGATCCTGGCCATCCTCCTGTCGGGACTTTGGCCAAAGCTTTGACATTGCACTTGACATCTCAAAGGCTTTCGATCGAGTCTGGCATAAATCTTTAATTTCTTACGGTTTCTATTCTTCTATCTGTGCCTTCATCAATAACTTACTTTCTGGTCGTTCTATAGCTGCTGTTGTAGATGAATATCGTTCTTCTCCTAGATCTATCAACAGTGGTGTTCCTCAGGACTCTGTTCTATCACCAACTCTCTTCTTTTTTTTCATCAATGATCTTCTAAGCTGTACATCTAACTCTATCCAGTTGCACGCTGATGATTCCACCCTTCACCTTTCCATTCGGTTCCCACAGCGTCCATCTCAGCAGTTACTTCAACAAACAAGGGATGAGACTATGTCATACCTAATATCTGACTTAGTTCATATCTCTGACTGAGGTAAAAATAATCTTGTTGTTTTTAATACATCAAAGACTCAGTTTTTGCACCTATCAGCCCGTCAGAATCTTCCACAGGAGTACGCACTAATGTTTATTATTATCCAACTCAATCCTGCGTCATCCTTGAACATTTTTGGTTTCATTCACTCGGGACTTATCTTTGAAAGATCATATTGCATCCCTTATAAAATCTGATTGCAAGAGATTAGGTGTGCTAAGCCCACTCCGTGCCTTCTTTACCCCTGCACAGTTGTTGACTTTATACACGGGTTTTATTCGTCCTTGTTTAGAGTACAAATCTCATGTGTGGGGAGGCTCCCTATATACAGCTCTTCTCAGTGGGGTGGAGTCAAAGGCTTTTCATCTCATCAACTCTCCTCCTCTTACTGGCTCCCATCAACCTCTGTCTCTTCACCGCACTATTGCCTGTTTATCTCTTTTCTATCACTGCTTCAATGGTCTCTGCTCCTCTGAACTGTCTGCTTGCATCCCTCCACCTCTGCTACGAATGTGTAGCATCCGTCTAGCAACAATCATCCCTGTTCTGTCCAACTCTCTAATGCGAGAGTTAACCGTTACTCCCAGTCCTTCATTTATGCAACAGGTCAACTCTGGAACTGTCTCCCTCTGTCTGTATTTCTTCATTTATGCAACAGTTCAACTCTGGAACTGTCTCCCTCTGTTTGTATTTCTTCATTTATGCAACAGGTCATCTCTGGAACAGTCTCCCTGTGTCTGTATTTCCAACTTCGTATGATCGCCGGTCTTTCAATCACAGTGTGTCCAGGAATCTCGAAACGAACGGATCTTGAATTTGGCTCTCTTTTGTATTGTTTTTTTTTTTTTTTTTTTTTCTTAGAAGGAACTGTTTTCCGGGCTCAGCCTTTGGTTCCTTCTTCCTCGCATAAAATTATATATATATATATATATATATATATATATATATATATATATATATATATATATATATATATATTGTTACATAGCCTATGGTTTCATCATCCTTTGTGTAATTTTAACGCACAGTATGCTGCATGTTTGATCACGAGCGTGTTCTGCCTCAGTCCCCCTTCTACCGTTATAGTAGAGTAAGTCGTCCTTTCTGTTATTCAGTGCGGGATTGTCGACCGTTTGTCCCCATCGCTTCATTTGCGCGTCCTTATTACAAGTTGTATCAGGCTCTGCTGGCCCCTATATAATGAGCTCAATCTCTGCATCATTGCCACTTAGATCTGCTCCTCACTTTGATCACATCTCTGTCCTCTCCTATACAGATATTATTATTGTGAGTGCTCAAGAAATCTCCAAACATCTAGCAGCTGTGTGTAATTTGAGTATAACTGTTGTTGCATTTTTTCTTGTACTGTGTAGCATAAGTTTAATTTGTAGGCCTAGTGAAGTTTTTGTAATTCGTGTGGGGTTCTTTATGTCAGTCATTTTTGATAATAGTTTGTATCTGTAATTATTTATCTGGCATTCACTGAGTATTATCTGGTATCTCATTTTATCAGGGCTGACTTAGATAAATTTATTCTTGCTAATTTCGTGTTAATAGAGGCTATTGCAGTTAACCATATATTTAACCTGTTTATTTGCCATTACATTATCCTTATGAGTCCTGAATGTTTTGTTGTTAGTTTAAGCATTAAACTTTAACTTGTAATTTTACCTAACTCTTTTGTTTTGAACCTGGAACTTTACGGGACAGTAGTGACTCTTCGTATTCTCACTTAAAGTGTACGTTATCTTTCTCTGTTCCGTAACATAAATTTGGCGACCTCATATCAGGATATTCAGGATATTATCATAAGGATATTGCTTGATATTTTGTGACTGTGATATATTCATGATGGCTACTATTTCTACACTTGATGAAGCCAAAGATTTTTTGTCAAATGTGCAAACAGTGTGTGATATAGAAAACAGAACAAAGAATGAACTTAAGCTTGTTGCTCAACAATTGGGAATTGCAGTTCACTCTCATCATTCTAAAGATCAAATTGTTGGCATGATTAATAAAAGCTTGTTTAATGTAACTCCTCCAAATGAGCAAACGCAGATTGAATTAGATAAGTTACAGCTAGCTCTGCAGGAGGCTCGTGCTAAAGAAGCTGAATTTCAGGCAAATGCTAAGCAGGCGGAGTCTCAGGCTCGTATTCAGGAGGCTGAATTTCAAGCACGTGCTAAGGAGGCTGAGTCTCAGGCTAAGGAGGCGGAATCTCAGGTTCGGATTCAGGAGGCACAGATACAGGCACAAGTTGAGCTTGCCAGGATTCAGGCAGACCATGAGTATCGCATGAAACAAGGTGGAACTGGATCATCTTGCTCTGATGATTTTGATGTGGCTAAAAATGTTAAACTTGTCCCTCCTTTTAATGAATCTGATTTAACAAAGTATTTTCAGTTGTTTGAGAGGGTAGCTACAGGTTTTAATTGGCCTAAGGAGTATTGGACAGTACTCCTTCAAACTGTTCTCACCGGTAAAGCTCAAGTAACTTATGCATCTTTGCCTCAGGATCAGTCTGATAATTATGATGTAGTTAAGAGCTTGATTCTTAAGGCCTATGAGCTTGTTCCTGAAGCCTATAGAGTAAAATTTAGGACAACTTACAAGCAAGATAAGCAATCCCATGTTGAGTATGCAAAAATCAAAGAAGATCTGTTAGAGCAGTGGTTAAATTCTAAGAATGTGGATTCTGATTTTGACAAATTTAAGCAGATGATTTTGCTGGAGGACTTCAAAAGGTGTATTAGTAAAGATGTAAGCATATATCTTGATGAGAAAAGAATAGATAATTTGTCTGATGCTGCAGTTTTAGCTGATGAATATGTTCTCACTCACAAGAGATATTTTAGAGGAAAAAGGAAAGCTGAGAGTCAGTACGTTGCCTCTACTCAGAGTACAGGTAACAGGAAAGAGAATAAGGATGATGTTTCTCAGGAAGTAAATACCAGCTTCACCTCTAGATTTCAGAAAAGTAAATGTACTTATTGTAGTAAGCTTGGTCATACTACGGAGAGATGTTTCAGGAGACAGCGTGATGTGAACAAAAAGGAGTCTTTAAATATTCAGTCAATTGGTCTAGTGTCCACTCTTGAGAGTTCCCAGAATTCTTTAACTGAGTTAACTGAACCTGCTTTGAGGGGTAAATTAAATTCTCATGATGGAGCTCCTCTTTTGAGCAGTAACGTGGGTGACACTCTCAAGAGTTCATGTGCTAATTTCCTGTCTGATGGTTTTGTCAGTCCTCTGGACAGTAATGACAGGAAATCAGTTAAAATATACCGTGACACAGGTGCTTGCCAATCCCTTATGCTGACCAGTGTTCTAGGCTCTAATGTTAATTCCTCTGATGAAACTGTAATCTTACAAGGTGTAGGGAATAATTACTTCTCTGTCCCTCTGTGCAGAGTGAATTTAGAGTCTGGTTTTGTTAATGGTTCCGTTATGGTTGGGTTGGTTGAGACACTCCCAATGTCAGGTGTAACTTTCTTACTTAGAAATGATATTGGTGGAAGTCAAGTGTGTTCAGCTTCTCAGTTGTCTGGTGAGCCAGTGGCTGCGTCCCAGGATTGTGATGTCCCTGATGTGTTCCCTGCATGTGCTGTCACTAGGGCTAAGTCTAAAGTTACTGGTGATTTAGAGGATAATGATGATGATGATGTTATCCTAGCTGACACTTTTCTTGCTAATTTGGACCACTCACCAGAGGAGGCAGTACCCCGTAGTGTTGATAATTTGTCTCGTCAAGAGTTGGTTGAGTTGCAGGTTGCTGACCCTGAGTTGAAAGGTCTAGCTAACTCTGCTGACAGTGAAGAAGAGTCAGCCGGTGCTTCTACTTGTTATTATGTAAAGTCAGGAGTACTTATGAGGAAGTGGAGACCCCCAACAGCATCAGCCGACTGTGAATGGGAGGTTGTACATCAAGTTGTCATCCCTCGTGTTTGTAGGCAGGATATCATTAGAGAGGCTCATGATTCCAATTTGGCAGGACACCTTGGAGTGAGGAAGACTGTGGCACGCATTTTGAAACACTTCTACTGGCCAGGTATCTTCAGGGATGTTTCCTGGTATTGTAAGTCTTGTCACACCTGTCAAGTTGTGGGGAAGTGTAATCAGACCGAAAAGGTTGCACCTCTAGTTCCCATTCCTCCTTTTGAGGCGCCTTTCACCCGTGTGTTGGTGGATATTGTGGGCCCTCTTCCTAAGACTTCTTCAGGATTTTCTTATGTGTTGACCATGATTGATATGGCTACTCGTTATCCTGAAGCCATTCCACTTAGAAACATCTCAGCAAAGAACGTGGTTAAGGAAATGCTAGGGTTCTTCACAAAGTTTGGTCTGCCCAAGGAGGTACAGTCAGACCGGGGAAGTAATTTCATGTCAAACGTTTTCAAGCAGTCTCTGAAAGAGTTGGGCATCACCCAGATCACGTCTTCAGCTTATCATCCCCAGACTCAAGGAGCATTGGAGAGATATCATCAAACACTTAAATCGATGCTCAAGAAATACTGTTTGGAACATCAGAAAGACTGGGATAAAGGTCTTCCATTCGTTGTGTTTGCTGCAAGAGAATCTCCAAATGAATCACTGGGCTTCTCACCTTTTGAACTACTGTTTGGCCATGAAGTAAGAGGACCCCTTAAGCTACTCAAGGAATGCTGGCTGTCGGAGGAAGATGACGTCAACCTGCTGGAGTATGTGATGAATTTCAAAGAACGGCTGTCCACTGCTTTACAGCTGGCGAGAGAGAATTTAGGAGCTGCTCAGGAGAAGATGAAGACTTGGTATGATAAGAAGTCCAGGTTACGCCACTTTCAGCCAGGAGATCAGGTTTTGATTCTGCTACCAGTTCATGGGCAACCTCTTCAAGCCAAGTTTAGTGGCCCTTATTTCGTGGAGAAGAAACTCAGTGATGTCAGCTATGTCATCGCCACACCAGATCGTAGAAAGAGCAAGCAACTATGTCACATCAACATGCTAAAGTTATATCACAGGCGGGACGAAAATAATCCAGTCTGCACTGTAGCTGTTCCACCCGAGTCTGCAATTGAAGCTCTCCCATGCAGTATGAGCCTGAGTGATAGTTTGGGGAAGAATCCTGATATCATGAATGATCTCCAGACTAAGCTTTCTCATCTACCACCCGAGGAAAGGCAGGAGTTTTCGGCATTACTGCAGGAGTACCCGCAAGTGTTCCGTGCCACTCCAGGAAGAACCACTGTGTTGATGCATGATGTCGATGTTGGAGACGCAAAGCCAATTAAATTGCCTCCTTACCGTGTGAACCCAGTGAAAGTTCCTCTCATCGAGAAGGAGCTTGGCTACCTGTTGGACCACAAGATGATTGAGCCCTGTCAGAGCGAGTGGAGTTCTCCTGTCACTCTAGTCCCTAAGCCAGGTGGGTCACAGCGGCTTTGCATCGACTACAGACGTGTTAATCAGATAACCAAAACAGACACTTACCCTCTCCCTCGTGTGGAAGATTGCATAGACAAGATCGGAAAGGCTAGGTACATAAGTAAGTTTGATTTGTTAAAGGGATACTGGCAAGTACCTATGACTGAACGTGCTAGGGAGATCTCATGTTCTGTAACATTAGGAAAGGCTTTTGCATGTTCAGTAATGCCGTATGGTATGAAGAATGCACCAGCCACATTTCAGAAGCTCATGAATGTTGTAACAGAGGGTTTGGCAGGGTGTGTTGTTTATATTGATGATGTATTAATCTTCAGTGACAACTGGAAAGATCACCTATGCCATGTCAGTAATTTTCTTGACCGTTTAGTTCATGCTAATCTTGTAGCTAATTTATCAAAGTGTGAGTTTGGTCAAGCTGAAGTTCAGTACCTTGGGTATGTAATTGGTGATGGACATGTTGCACCACCAGGAGCTAAGGTTCAGGTTATAAGTGATCTTCCCAGACCTAAAAGTAGGAAAGAGCTACAAAGATTTTTGGGAATGGTAGGTTATTACAGGAGATTTGTTCTTAACTTTTCTATTCTTGTATCACCACTTACAGACCTACTGAAAAAGGGAGTTAAATTTGTCTGGACCGATAACTGTGAATCCTCTTTCAACAAACTTAAAGCTATTCTATTAAGTCAGCCAGTGCTCGCTACTCCAAATTTTGCTAAGCCTTTTAAGATGGCTGTTGATGCAAGTGATACAGGAGCTGGGGCTGTTTTGCTGCAAGAGGATGATCAGGGTATTGAACATCCTGTATCTTATTACAGTAAGAAGTTCACTCCACCTCAAAAGAACTACTCCACTATTGAGAAAGAGCTTTTGGCCTTGATTTTGGGTTTACAGCATTTTTCATTTTATTTGTGTTCTGGTTTTGACCCCATAGTCATTTATACCGATCATAACCCACTGAAATTCCTTAGTAAGTTTAAAGATAAAAATCAGAGATTGACAAGATGGAGTCTACTTCTTCAGGAGTATTCATTAGACATACAACATGTCAAGGGGAAAGAAAATGTTATTGCAGATTGCTTATCCAGACTTTAGACAGATTGTTTTAGAGTAATAAGAAATTTCCTTTGTAAATTTCTTTTTTCTTTGTGGGGAGGTGTTACATAGCCTATGATTTCATCATCCTTTGTGTAATTTTAACGCACAGTATGCTGCATGTTTGATCACGAGCGTGTTCTGCCTCAGTCCCCCCCTTCTACCGTTATAGTAGAGTAAGTCGTCCTTTCTGTTATTCAGTGCGGGATTGTCGACCGTTTGTCCCCATCGCTTCATTTGCGCGTCCTTATTACAAGTTGTATCAGGCTCTGCTGGCCCCTATATAATGAGCTCAATCTCTGCATCATTGCCACTTAGATCTGCTCCTCACTTTGATCACATCTCTGTCCTCTCCTATACAGATATTATTATTGTGAGTGCTCAAGAAATCTCCAAACATCTAGCAGCTGTGTGTAATTTGAGTATAACTGTTGTTGCATTTTTTCTTGTACTGTGTAGCATAAGTTTAATTTGTAGGCCTAGTGAAGTTTTTGTAATTCGTGTGGGGTTCTTTATGTCAGTCATTTTTGATAATAGTTTGTATCTGTAATTATTTATCTGGCATTCACTGAGTATTATCTGGTATCTCATTTTATCAGGGCTGACTTAGATAAATTTATTCTTGCTAATTTCGTGTTAATAGAGGCTATTGCAGTTAACCATATATTTAACCTGTTTATTTGCCATTACATTATCCTTATGAGTCCTGAATGTTTTGTTGTTAGTTTAAGCATTAAACTTTAACTTGTAATTTTACCTAACTCTTTTGTTTTGAACCTGGAACTTTACGGGACAGTAGTGACTCTTCGTATTCTCACTTAAAGTGTACGTTATCTTTCTCTGTTCCGTAACAATATATATATATATATATATATATATATATATATATATATATATATATATATATATATATATATATATATATAGAGAGAGAGAGAGAGAGAGAGAGAGAGAGAGAGAGAGAGAGAGAGAGAGAGAGAGAGAGAGAGATATGACATAATATACTCATATATAGTACTCACACACTGTATTTTTTCTCAACAACTTGTTGCGAAAAGAAAAATAGTGAGTACTGTATATATGTCAGTGAGTAAATGAATACATTATTGAAAGGTAAAGTATGGTGTTTTATATATATAGATTATTTTTTTCATTCATTAGGAATATCATTTATTCATTTGTAACATGTATCAGTTTCATAACAATACAGTGAAAAATTAGGGCAGGGGAATGAAGTGATTGTAATCATTTTTCGATGCCGAACTGATCACTGAGTGAGGAATGTGGGGAGCGTGAGGTCTGGGCGGGTGAGAATAAAATGATAGGAAACAGTTCACTCTGAGTGGGCAGGCGTGATGAACGACTATTGTTTTTTCGTATGCCATGAAAAAATTTCTAATATAGCTAGAAGTGTAATTTTTTTATTAACTGGATCGCAGATAAATGCTCTACAATATTCTATAATCATTGCCGAAATGTTTATATGTCAGTGAGTAAATTAGCACTAAATAAATAAGTGAATGATACAATATGATAATTCCTTTTTTTTCGTTCATTAGGAAGATCATTCATTAATATAAACCAATTTCAAAGCAATACAGTTATAATAAGGGCGGAGGAATGAAATTATTGAAATCAGTGTCTTATACCGCACGAATCACTAAGGAGTGTGGGAGCGTGAGGTCTGAGCTGGGGAGACTCAGTACTTGGAAGTGGTTGGACTCAGGTGGCGTTGAAAGAGTGCGAGTGGGTTAATCCTCACTCTCTCGACTCGTAAACACTCTTTCATTCACGTTCTGTGTTCTTGCTCCTGTTGACAACCGGCTTCACCTACAACCACCTCTTTCTATACTGATCTGTTCACACTCTCTCCATAACAATCCTGTTCCCACTTTGTTTCCCTCAGCATACTTTCAGTACCTCCCTTGTAACATGTTTTAGGCATTTTTTTTTTCTTGTTTTCCCCCAAACGTTTTACTTATATAAGAAGAGACTTTTCCAACTGGAGGGGTTACAGACAGCCTTTATTAACCCTTTCAGTACTAGAGGGCTATTCCAAGACCAGTGAAATCAGTGGTTGGTAGAAATAATATGCTGATATGATACGCAATGTTAGTGGAGGTAGTAGTGCCAGGCCTAATCCCAGCAGCCCTGCATTTATTTATACCATAGTCACTTTCCTTCACGTATGTGTTTTCTACATTCACTTGGCACTGTCACCACATTTCCCCTGCATCTCCCTTCCATACCTGAATATTTACACCTCCATGCATGGCCAATTCTTTTTCCGCTTTAGCCTTTGGGATCATCCAGAGCTTTTCAATTTTTACCCGCTGACGAGAATTCTTCATTCAAATTCACTGTAGTAAGAGAAAACAGAAAATACTTTGTCACATTCTGTTTTACAGGTATAAACTATGCAGCATTATCAACTGAATCATAATACGTTTAGGAATGTTCATATATATATATCATCCGGACCTCCTTTTCCACCCTAGGGAAGGGTGAGGAGTAGCACGTCCAGACAGCCCAAGTTTGCCCAGACCAATGGGCCACGCTTCCATTCACTCAACATTCAAGCCTACGGAATCCTGGCTCTATCTGATACGCCAAAAACACTCACCACTTCTCTAGCTTCACATAAACGTATCAGATGGAGTCAGTAAATATATATATATATATATATATATATATATATATATATATATATATATATATATATATACACACACACACACACACACACACTGTATATAAGGTCTTCATTCAGCAGTTTAATTATGTATACATTTTGCGGGAAACAATGTAACATAAAAAAAAAATAAAAAGGGGGTGGGGTTCAACTCCATGAAATCCTCTTTTGATCTGCCACTGTATCCCTGCCCACATTCCGATACTCAGTGCCTTCACCACACAAACTACCTACAAACCAAATTTCAAGAAAAATCGAAAAACTCTACATAATTCAGTCACCACGTTTCAAAGAAACCAGTCAACATAAGAGTAAAATCGAGGAAATTCGCATCACTGTACGGAATTCAGTCACTGTGATTCACAGAAAGCGAATCCATATTCGAAATATGTGGCGAATGGCATTTGGTCGTAAATGATCAAATCCTGAGCAAAAGTTATAGACCTGTGCACATCTATTTTGCTGGTACTTCGTGAAGTTTTGGTGAAAATTAGTCCAGAACATTTCGAAATATCTTGGCTACAGATATGTAAACACACACACACACACACACACACACACACACACACACATTAATTATATTGCTTAGCCATGCTAAAGGCGAGCAATAAAAAGAAAGTAACAGCATTGAAGGAGTCGATACCCCATGAAATTAACCTCGTTAGTAATTCCTCTTTATAAATAATATTACTCACTGTTCACACTCATTTCTACATTCCTCAGCACATGTCTTACTCATTTCGACTACTGATCAGTTTCCCTTCACACCACCTTGCACTCGCCCTTCTCTTGTTGACTTTCATGGTCATCGTCGTATATGACCTCTCATCATCCTAAACAGACTGGGAAGTCTGTCTGGTAAATTATTCACTGTTCAAACTCTGCACATCAGTTCAGCCTACTCGCACTCACATTATTATTTAATTCTGTTAGATAAATTACTCGCTGCTCACACTATACATCTCAGCACATCTTTCCCGTACTCACATTTTTCTTAAATTCTGTCTCTTAAATTTTTCCATGGTACACCTTCCTCCTATCCCGTACTGTATACAACTTCCCCTCATGTCACCTTGGTCTCACCCTCTTGCAAAGACTTCACGGCTGTCATTGTATAAGACGCTTCATCGCATTACACCCTCAGGAATTCCGTTTGATAAATAATTCACTGTCTACACTCTCCATCCCTCAGTACACATAACGTTAATCCTACACACTACTGCTATTAACCTCTTCAGTCTGATGAAGCATGAAATATTTTGTTTTATGCACTTTCGAACTACAATGGATAGACATGAGTATAGCATTTATTTATTCCTTCACTGTACTAGGACGCAGCCAAGCTGATGAGGCGTTTGGAAATAGCACGAATAAAAAGAAACATGCAACAATATACGTTTTCTTCGGCCCGAATACAACTCACAACTTGCCTTCACACCGCCCTGCACTCCCCCTTTTCCTATGACTTCCACGGCCATCACCGTAACTTGCTTCCTGACATGTGGCGGCCTGTGGGCTCTGAGGGAGGGGAGTTCCGTCCCTGCCACGTTCATCTACCACATCTTCAATCATTTCACTTTGCCAGTTTTAGGATGCTTTTTGATGTTTCTGGAGATTGACTTTGCTTTGCATACACGCTCATTCTCGATTTTTTTTTTTTTAATTCTTTCTTTTACATAATGGCAGAGGAAACTCTTTTTTTTTTTTTCCTGTTTATTTCTTAACTGAGAACGAGTCATAGTGCCGGAGTCGTTACTCTCACTATTAATCCTCTCATGGTCAGAATAAATTAAGCATTGATTCCAGTTAGCACCTGATGATATTATTTCGTTGAGAATACGCCATAAGATGTTGGATAGGTTTTACTGTCTCCATTAACCTGCTTATGATCAGAATTTCTCTAGCTTTTAATTTCAGAAAACGTCAGGCGATGTACTGAGTGTGAGACATGCTACGGAATCTGAAAGAGATAAACATTTTATCAGGATGTAGAGGCAGTAAACACATGTTCCTAAATACAGTACACACTGCTTTGTATTTTTGTCCTGTATCCCATGTATGGAGTTATATGCATATTATTTCAGTTATAACAGTTACCTCAGTTTTGTTTGGGATTTAGATCAACAACACCCGTTTCATACTTAGGTATTAAAGCGCTTGGTACGACGAAGACTTTTTTAGACTCTTGCCTGGTAAAAACGATTTTATTGACCTTAAGTGAAACATTTTGATCTGGAAATGTTAGGCATCCTCTTCACTACAAGAAGGACAACAAGTTGAATATATTATTTGGTCAACTACCAACAAGCATACACCGAATACTACGTCCACGGACAGCTCGGGTTGAACAACGTCAAGGATATTTGCTGTAGGTTCTCTCATAATATTTCTTCTTTCCAGGTGATATAGAGCGGTGATGGTAAGGCCAGCATCAACAGCAACAAGAGCAGTAGCCTGAGTGGTCCCCGTCCAGCGCAGTGGGAGGAAGGATGGGGTGGACACAAGCAGGGGCAGCAACTGGTGCGCAACATCACCGCTGCCTCGCCAATATTCCGGTGAGATGTATTGGTGAACATTTTATCATTCTATCTCACAAATACCTCTGCCTAAAATCTCTCTCCAAATCTGATTTAAATCCATAGACTGATATATAGATAGATAGACAGAGAGATAGATGAACAGATCGATAACAGAATACCAGAATTAGAAGACGGAGTACATAAACCATATTCTTGATTTACTGGTGAGACGTTTCGAGGTAAACCAATCTTCATCCTCAGACATACCTAAAACTTGTACAACACCAAGTCTCAGGACTTGATGGTGTAACTTCAGTTGATACTCGGCCAAATTTTGATTTAAAAAATGCTATGTCAACATCATTTACTTTTCAACTGTTAAGGAGCTATTTGAGTGAAAAATGCTGTCAACATGGGCTTCTTTTCAACCGTTACGGAGTTATTTGAGTAAAAGAGGTTATATTAACATGGGTTGCTTATCAGCCATTAGGGAGTTATAGTTACTGATGACCTATTGAGCAATGATAGCCCTTCTGTTTATTAACCCATACGGTTATCAGTAACTGAAATTCCATTACAGTTCAGAATTGGACCTGCGTTGAAACAATATTTCTTACTCAAAATCAGCCACTGTATTACCTCCTCAAACAAGGCATAGATATGGATCTTCAGTGGTTCCATCAATACAATAAAAGCAGCTGAGCCATAAACTCCCCGGTGTGTTGGGGGGCGGAGGGGGAAGTAGGTGGGTGAAAACTTGCTAGCCATCTTGCTGGAGGTATTAGGACTCCATACTTTAATTACAAATCATAATAGATAGATAGATAAATAGATAGATAGACAGCTCTACGCGAGCCTGGGAATGGGAAATGATCTTACAAGTTACACTGAGGAAAAGCTGACGACAGACTAGGAAGTAGGAGTCAGGAGATGATGCAGTTAGTTGGTCAGCGATCACCAGGTGAACACACATACACACATACTCACACACAGGCTTCTAGAACTTTCCAATCACAAGGAACACACGTGAAACGTCTCCTGTTTCACCAGAATTTAGGAAAGAGAGCTCAGAAGGAAGCTAGCCATAGAACAGACAGGTCGCAGGGAGAAGGGCTTAGCAACTTGAGAGAGAGAGAGAGAGCGAGACAGGGAGACAGGGACTCTGCTCAACCCACTCGTGAGTGAGAGACTTGTTAATATTTCCAAGACAAATAAAAATAGTCCCATACTATTCTTTACCTCTCCTGTCACTACATGACAAATGGGAAAGAAGATTATCTACTTACAAAGCTACTCAAGTATAACAACCGCTCGTCCACAAGTCTAATATATATATAACTTCTCTACAAGCAATTACAAAGTCTTTTATGACATTTGGTAGCAGCGAACTTATACGAACCTCGTCTACGAATCAACATTGAATTCCTACAAAATATCAAGATTGAAAACAAGAATACCTCTCACAACCAACAACTCACAAATAGCTCCTGATAGTATTCTCTCCAATCAGCCCCCTCCGTCTCCCCGATCATCACGCTGATGCAGAGGTGAAGAGGTCACAGGACGCCTTGCAAGTAGTTTAACAATATATTGATACAAACAATCTTGCAACTTCTACGACGAACCGGCGAACTACAACCATCTACAATCAACTACAAGTAACAACTCTACGAGTCGTCTGTATAATCTTCTATACGCACCTACAAGTAGCGGCAGTCTTCATCCTACAACGAGTAAATCACAAGAGAAAAGGACCGAGAAAACATCGACAAAGAAAAACGGAACAAACAAACGAAGAGTGAGACACGAATCATAACTCATCTTACTCACTCATCTTCACTCAAGTTACTCATCGTTACTCATTCACTCACCACAGCTACCAGTGTGGGAAGTCGACGTCATCATACGTGCTTGCTGAAAAGACGCCACGTCAGTCAATTCACCACCTGCACCACCACTCACACCATTCCCACCACGGTAAAAATTAGTGAGTTACATAGTTACTTCATTTATACAATACACAGTGATAGACAATAAGCTTCTGCACAAACATATAAAACGTGCTGTATAGTTACAGCTTAAATACACATACTTACTCCAGTTGTCTGCATAACTCAAACACTAAATAATCATCAACAATAAATATTCTACACTGTATATATTCATTCATTTATTATAACATTTATTTACTACCAAAGAATGTTACCATTTATCTATCTATCTATCTATCTATAGCCCGACGCCCTAATCCCGCAAAGGGTGGCCGCAGACAAAACGCCTCCAAGTCACTCTGTCACCCACCATTTGACTCCCCTCCCACCAACTCACCCCCCCCTCCCTCATATACCTCTCAACTCCATCCCTCCACCTCATAATCGGTCTACCCCTCCCTCTCCCTCCCTCCACCTCACCTACATACACTCTCTTAGTCAGTCTTTCATTCTCCATTCTCTCCACATGTCCAAACCACCTCAGTGTATTTCTCCTAATCTTTTCAACCACATCCACATCTACCCCACAACGTTCCTTCACTTCTTCATTCGTCAACCTGTCCCTCCACGTCACTCCACATGCTTCTCTCAAGTAACTCATTTCCACTGCTCTCACTCTTGACTTGTTCCCCTCTTGCAAGGTCCACGCCTCGCTTCCATACGTCAGGGTAGGGATCACAATACCATCATGCAGTGCCTTCTTAACTTCCATACTCACCTCCCTATTTCTCATCACTGCTTTCAGTGTACCAACAACCTTTCTTCCCTGCTGTACCATTTCACGTACTTCATCCCCCAAAGTTCCATCCTTACTCATCACACTACCCAAGTACTTGAATGCACTCACATTCTCCATATCCTCACCATCCAACCTCACTTCACACTCTGTGACTTCATTCCTCTCAAACACCATAACTTTACTTTTGTTTACATTAACTTTCAGCTTCCTCCTTCTACACACTGTCCCAAATTCATTCACCAAACCTTGCAACTCCCATTCATCTTCACTCAACAATACTGTATCATCAGCAAACAGCAACACCGGAAGCTTCCAAATCTCACCCTCATTCATTAGGGCCACCCCCACATCCACTGCCCTACCTTGCACTTCCTTTACAACCCCATCCATATATATATTAAACAGCCATGGAGACATCACACACCCCTGTTTCAGTCCCACATTGAGATCAAAGAACTCACTCAGCTCACCATCCACTCACACCGTAACCCTAGCTCCCTCGTACATACTCTTCACAGCACTCAACAATTTCCCCTCCACCCCATATATTCTTAATACCTTCCACATACCTTGCCTATCTATTCTGTCATAAGCTTTCTCCAAGTCCATGAAGGCAGTATACACTTTCCTTCCCTTCTCTAGATACTTCTCCACTAAACATCTTAGAACAAATATCTGATCTACACACCCTTTTCCCTTCCTAAATCCCCCTTGTTCTTCTCCAACTAGCTCCTCTGTCATATGCCTAACCCTATCAATGAGTATTCTACCATATATTTTACCAGTCACACTAAGAAGGCAAATACCCCTATGGTTACCACATACTTCTCTCTCCCCTTTTCATTTGTACAGAGGAACAATTATACCTGATTTCCAGTCCTCTGGAACCCTTCCCTCTTCCCAAGCCAATCTACACAACTTCCATATCCACTCCACAACAATCTCACCCCCATACCTAAGCATTTCACCACACACTCCATCAATTCCTGGGGCCTTTCCCAGCTTAATCTTCTTCATCGCTTCCATTACTTCCGACCTACTGATCTCTTCCTCCCTCCTCTCATCTCTTCTTCTCCCAGACATTCCCCAACCACTTATACTCACACTGCTCTCACTCTCTACATTCAACAAATCCTCAAAGTGCTCCTTCCATCTCCTCAATTTCTCTCTCTTCTCCACCAACAATCTATTATTCCTATCTTTCACTCCCCTACTATTTCCCCTTTCACACTGCCTTACTTTCTTTACCTCCTTCCAAAACAATTTCTTACTCTCCCTCCATTTCACACTCAGATTCCTCCCAAACTCTTCATCCACTTTCTTCTTACTCTCCTTCACCAGTCTCTTAACCTCCCTTCTCCTGCTCATATATACCTCTCTCTTCTCTCTCTCATCTTCTCCCCTACCTCTACTCGCCAACCATTCACCATATGCCTTCTTCTTTTGTTCCACAGTTCGTTTCACCTCATCATTCCACCATGCTGTCCCTTGCACGCCCTTGCATCTCCTCCTCACTCCACAAACCGCCTCACACGCTGCGCTTATCTCTTCCATGAATATCTTACATACGTCTTCCACCCCTTCCATCTGCTCTAGCTCATACCTTCCCAATCTTTCTTCCACTATGCTCTTATAATCTGTCCTTTTCTCACTATCTTGCAATTTCTCCACTCTTCTCACAGGAGCTGCTTCCTCCTGTCTTCCCCTTCGTCTCCTCAACCACTTTCTTTGCAGCTCTACCTTGGCCATCACTAAGTGATGGTCCGAGACTCCATTCCCCCACCCTCTCCACACCCTTGCATCCAACACTTGTCTTCTCATTCGCTCATCCACACACACATAGTCTATCATTGCCTTTCGTTCAACAAGTTCACCATCCATCCTCCTCATTACTCTCCATGTATACCGGTGGATCATGTTATGACGAAAGTAGGTGTTGGCTATTGCCAACCCCTTACCAGCACAGATGTCCACCAAAGCACTACCATTCCCATCTACTTCAGCTGGCACACCCCACTGACCAACCACTCCATCCACTCGTACATTCCCAACTTTGCCATTCATGTCTCCAATCAACAGCACTCTCTTGCTCCTCTCAAACTTGTCCATACATGCTTCTACTCTCGCCCAAAACTCATCTTTCACTCTTGCCACCCGATCCTCGGTTGGAGCATACACACATACAATCGCCCATGCTTGTATACCTACTTTCATCCTCACCCATACAATCCTTGCACCCACTGTTCCATACTCTCTTATATTCTCCTTCCACTTCTTGCTTATCATCAGACATACTCCCTCTCTTGCCCTCTCATTCTCACTGACTCCCGCACATATACCTACACCGTATTCCCATTCTCTCATCCTTTCACCTTTTCATTTAGTTTCAGTCAATCCACATATATCCACTTTTGCATCCTCAAGCACCTGGACAATCTCTCTCTCTTTCACTTCATCTTTCACTCCTCTCACATTCCACGTTCCTACCCTCAGAATGTCCTTTGTCCGTTCCTTAGTCGTCAACGTATGGTCCGTCCGGGTCCGAGGCGCTTTATTTGCTTTTTTAGTTAGTTCTTTTTACGGGGTGGGGCACTAACCCACCACCAACCCTTTTAGTCGCCTCGTACGACAAGCAGGGATACTGGGGGAGTATTCTTGAAACCCCCCTACCCCCAGGGGGAGTATGTTTCATACATACAGCTATACATTATCATATCTACAAAGTGATAAAGAAAATATACCATCACAGTTACTCAGTGAGCGATTAAAAGAACTGTTTTAAACATTTATTAATTAAAGCTACCTAGTGGAAACATATAAATTAAGTTACAAGGTACACTAGAGAAAAAAAATGGCCAACACAAATGACGTTAGCAAGAGTGAACATCTTCAACACAATCGTGAAGACAATGATTTCCACACAGTGCTGACACACATATTGCCCACGATAGGTACAAGTGAACAACAAGTCAGTGTATATAGTTAATACTGTATATAGTGTATATATATTTTTTATATAAAATAACAAAATATGGGACTATATAATATCATTTTCAGTAATACCTGTCCAAAATAAACTAAACTTTAAAAAAGTATCCCAAGGAAATTAGCCAGTAATTATGCAACCATAAAGAACATAGAAAAAGCGTACACAAGCGAAGAAAAACAAATTATGGAAAATCAATACATACCAAAAAAAAAAAAAAAAAGAAAAGAAAGAAAAAGTAAGAAAGAAAAAAGAGAGAAATAGAGTAAGATCACATAACAAACAAATGAAAATAAGTGTAAGTGTTACTACAAATGCCAAAATACCACATAAACTACAAACAAAAAAGCAAAGTGTTGTCTCCACAAGCTTGTGGCAAGACACATCATCACCATCATCGACCGCAGCATGACCGGATTCATATGTCAGGACTGCAATTATTACAATTATGTAACGACAAACGATTGCATTATGTTACACTTGCTACAATTATGTAACTACAAACGATATGTAACAATTATGTAACTCCATATTATAATTATGTAACGACAAACGATTGCATTATGTTACACTTATTACAATTATGTAACTACAAACGATATGTAACAATTATGTAACGACAAACGATTGCATTATGTTACACTTGCTACAATTATGTAACTACAAACAATATGTACCAATTTATGTAACAGTTGCATTAACAAGATGTAACTTTTATGTAACTTTAACTACAATTATGTAACTACAAACGATATGTAACAATTATGTAACGACAAACGATTGCATTATGTTACACTTGCTACAATTATGTAACTACAAACAATATGTACCAATTTATGTAACAGTTGCATTAACAAGATGTAACTTTTATGTAACTTTAACTACAATTATGTAACTACAAACAATATGTAACAATTATGAAACAGTTGCATTAACAAGATGTAACTTTTATGTAACTTTAACTATAATTATAAGGCCAACACAATTATGAATTACCACAATATTTTGTAACAATTCATAAAATGTTACAATTATGTATTACCACAATGTTAGTACAATATTATAAGTCATACACCTATAGCACAATTCTGTATTACCAGTATCATCATACAAGTTAGGTGAAATATTAGACATTACTAAAGTGATAACTCAATATGTAATGTATAACCTAGCAGTATTGCCATTGCACAATTATATGCGTACGTCTGTTGTGCATGCACGTCTTACAAAGTGTTATACAACAACCATTGCATTTATTCAAATATGTACACAACTTGTTTAAAATGTAATATTACTGAATAATCACTATTTACTATAAATATTATATGTATACACTATTCATACAATTATGTTACTTTTACAATATTATGTATTTCACTTAATTAGCTTATAAGTTCATTATAATATGTATATAATATGTATTAATATTTTATGACTATTAACTGTCGATGGTACGCCATTTTCGCGTGACCGAGCATATATTAGGACTCCATATTATAATTACAAGTCATAATAGATAGATAGATAAATAGATAGATAGACAGCTCTACGCGAGCCTGGGAATGGGAAATGATCTTGCAAGTTACACTGAGGAAAAACTGACGACAGACTAGGAAGTAAGAGTCAGGAGATGATGCAGTTAGTTGGTCAGCGATCACCAGGTGAACACACATACACACATACTCACACACAGGCTTCTAGAACTTTCCAATCACAAGGAACACACGTGATACGTCTCCTGTTTCACCAGAATTTAGGAAAGAGAGCTCAGAAGGAAGCTAGCCATAGAACAGACAGGTCGCAGGGAGAAGGGCTTAGCAACTTGAGAGAGAGAGAGAGAGAGAGAGAGAGAGAGAGAGAGAGAGAGAGAGAGAGAGAGAGAGAGAGAGAGAGAGAGAGAGAGAGAGACAGGGAGACAGGGACTCTGCTCAACTCACTCGTGAGTGAGAGACTTGTTAATATTTCCAAGACAAATAAAAATAGTCCCATACTATTCTTTACCTCTCCTGTCACTACATGACAAATGGGAAAGAAGATTATCTACTTACAAAGCTACTCAAGTATAACAACCGCTCGTCCACAAGTCTAATATATATATAACTCCACTACAAGTAACTACATTTGTCTTTTATGACAGAGGTCCATGCCTGGCCGTTGACTGAGTGGGTTAATAAGCAGATGGGTGGACAGGCAGGGTGGGTACAATGAATGGGATGGGCGGGTGGCTACTATGACAATCTCAGCTGAGGAAATCGTATGTTATGAGCTGATGTAAAACACAAGAATTATCCTGACATAATTCTGTGTTTTCACCTTCCCGTTATGTTTACGGTTAATGTGCTTTGTACTTCCTTTTGTGACGGCTGTTATGCTTTTCATGTCCTCCCCTTCCTATCATACTGACGGTTGTGTTTTTTATGTCCTCCCCTTCCTATTACGCTGTCTATTAATCTTTCAGAGCTCTCTCTGTTCGATCAAGCCAACTATCATTTCCTTTGTGTTTTCTCCTACCTCTCGTGTTGATTGTTATATTTTCTGTGTGTGCAGGGTGGGGGGGCTGCAGGCAGGGCAGGAGTTCAATCTTGTGGTGAGGGGGGCTGACCGGGAGGGGGTCACTGCCTCCGTTTTCCTTAGTGCCTTCACTCTCAAAGACAATGCACAAACTGTCATCGGTGAATGCTCTTGACCTTCTTACAATCATTTCAAACACCCTTAATGATCACCATCATTATCATCACTGTTTTTTCTTCGTGAGCTAGTTTCCTTGACATGATGATATTCTTCTTATAAATAAGTAAAGCGAATAACTGGTTAGAGGAATAGGATAATGAAACAAATATCTTATCAGTCATTTAACTTCAGCTGCAGAGTATAGTTCCTGTACCACGGTACAGATATTCTTCTAACTAAAGTACAAAAATATATCCTAATCTTGCAGCTTGTTTCCCAAAGGTCAGTGGCAGAAGACAATACCATGGTTTTACATCCTTTCCAGGGACTGGCGAGGAGCCTGCCCTGGTAGAGCTGTGCACTCTGGGTGAAATTGCTCCAGCATCCACCCGGGAGCCAAACCCTCATTATTTCCCTGCTTCTCGCCGTGAGAAGGACCCAGGTCCAACTCTGCTGAAGCGCTGTCTTCCACAAGGGGGCGCAAAATCCCTGCACAGTGTATATTCTGTACTGTGGGATGACCCTACAGTAGCAGTTGCTTACCTGAGGTCGAGGGGTTTGCTCCACCAAACTGACCGGGGTTAAACAACAACAACAACAACCTTTCCATAGCCCTCTTTTACTATCACCTTATTTTACTGTTAGTCTTTTGGTCCAAATGGAGGTAGACTACGACAATTATAGGATAATATATAGTGGATGTTATTTTGAGCACAACAACTATATCTCACCACGGTGTGCATAGAGTAACGAACCGAAAGTCTTTATTACCAAAGAACTGCCCTCATAATTCTCTGAGATCTTGTTATGGAAAAATTTAGCTAAATGTATTTGCTCGCCACCATGTTATACGTACGGCTTTTTAACATCATATACTGTATGCTCTTGACGTCAACACACTCCAACCACCCTACGTACCTGCATTTTGTTTTTGTAATTTATCCCGTCCCATCTCTCTCCGTCCACCCTTACTTGTCTTTTTTGCTGTTGAACTGATCACATTTTTCGCATCTCGTTGGTTTCCCATTTATTACTTTATCGAGGGTTCCAGATTGAAGCTCAGTTACTCCAAGTTTCCATAATTCCCCTCGCACTCTTTTCTTGGCTTGCAGTTGCCTCCATAACCCTTATCCATTTTCAGTTTCTATGCCTCACCCCCTCCCAAGCCCTCACGCATTACCAAGCCCTCATCCCCAACCAAGCCCTTATCCCCTACCAAGCCCTCATGCATTACCAAGCCCTCATGCATTACCAAGCCCTCATCCCCAACCAAGCCCTTATCCCCTACCAAGCCCTCACCCCCTACCGAGCCCTTATCCCCTGCCATGGGGAGGTGGTGGTCATGTAGTGGTCGCGAAATCGATCCCAGACTGAGACAGGAATATTGTTTATCTTTTTTCTAATTTCAAGGTACATTTTACTCATATTCTACAAGACCCACCAAAATGTTATATACTCCACTGATACCATTACATTAGACCCATTTTACTCTTTCTCAGGCCAACTTTCATTCCTTTTGCAGCCTATTTCACGTATCTCAGTGGTCGATAAGACCATTCTGTGACTCTGTATCCTTTCCATAGCACCTTGTAACTAGTGCAGAAATCTAGCGCTGTTATTTTGTTACAACTTTGCATTCAAGTTGAAGCAATGGCAGTTTTTGGCTAAGATGGAGTAAAAAGGTTATAATCATTAATGGGACCGCCCTGCCTTATACGGTACATAATATGGGCGTTGTATGTTAGTGCCGAATTAGTGACATGTGAAGGTGTATGGAACGGAGTAGTATTGCTGGGCCTAAGGGAACAGATCCTCAAATCCGTGTCGAAAGTCGAATGCAGAAAAAATATAAAGTGGAGAGAAAGCCATCATTCTTTTCCCAGACCAAGATACTCGCCCAACCCCACCAGCCTCTCCTTTCCTTAAACCGTCGTGTTCCAGGCTGGTTTTCTTATTGTCTGGATTTTCGCACTCCATTAACAGTTTTATTGATTCATTTGTTCTCTGTCCTTGGCTCAGCCGCACACAGTATTTGATGAAACATTCTTTCACTTAATAATAACTGAATTCATGTCATTCAGGCCCTTAACACACCCTACTTGACATAACAGATATCAGTTGAGAGAGAGAGAGAGAGAGAGAGAGAGAGAGAGAGAGAGAGAGAGACCGTAAGTCCCATCAGTATATCACATACTACAACACATAGTTCACACAAACAGCCACTCCTCGTGTTAAGCATTCATCACATATATCTTACCTCTGTCAACTCCTTTACACGTTGTCTGTGCTATCGTCGTTAGCGTGGCATATCTCATAATTCAGTGGCGTGGCAGGAGAGACTCTGGGGGTGCGTGGCTGGAGAATGTGAGGAAATGAAGGGATATAGGAGGGAAAGGAGGTACATGACGAATTAGGATGCAACAAAACCCTGAGGGATTGGAAAGAATTAGGAAATAAATGGGATACAAAGTGAAAGAAGGAGAGACGTAAGATAGACTGAAGGGATAGATAACGGAGATTGTGACAGAGTGGAAATGAATAGGAAAGAGGAATATGTACAAAAGGACGCGACGGAAATACGGGGTGTAGGAATGGGCGCAGGAATAAGTGAAAGATGAATTGACAAAAGTAGGAATATATAGGAGGGTGTGACAGTACGAAAGAATATGTGAAAGGAAGTGACAAAACGAAGGAATATATGAAGGAGGTTGTGGCAAATGTGGGGCGATATTGAAAATAATATGCGACACAACGGAGAAATGTAGGACAGAGAGATGGAATATATGAAGGAGGAAGCGACAGAATGAAGGAACAGGGGTGGGAATGAGCGACCAGGAAAACAATAAGAGAGGTAACGTGTAATAGCATCAGGAATGGAGGAAGCAGGGAGAGAGTGTGGCAGGCGTAAGATGGACGGAATAGGGGTATAAACAGAGAAGGCGGTGGATCAGCGACACAGAGAGAAGCAGAAAGTGGCGGGAGGAAACATCAAGAGAAGAAGGGGAAGGAGCTGTGCACAAAAGGGAGAAGTGATAACCTCCGACGCCAGTTTTATATATAGTGTTATGACGGAGGAGGTGTGATGGATAGCACTACCCCGCTTTATGACCCCTCAGAAGAATTCCGAAGATGAAGGAGGAAGCGGGATGGTGTGCGGTGGGGGACTATGTATAAAGATTAGGTTTGTGGTAACTGGATGGTGAGGGGTGAGGGACAATGTAAGAGCATAGTGTACAAAGGCAGTGTAAAGTATGTGATAACGAGAAAGTGTAGGACGAAGGTGTAGGGCTTGTGGTAGCGATATTACGTGTGAGGAGGGGCAATGTTAGGTTTGTGGGGGGGGGGGGGAAGCGTGTTGTGAGGGACAGTATAGGGTTCGATGCAGTGAGATGTTGTGTTGTGAGGTATAGAATGATTTGTGGTGAGCAACAGTTGGTATGTGGTAAGGTGGTGTGTTGTTAATGACAGTGTGGTGTATGGTAAGGGGGAGGGTGGTGTACGGTGAGGGACTAGGTGGTATGTGGTGAGGGACAGGGTGGTGTATGGCGAGGGAGTGGGTGTTGTGTGGTGAGGGGCAGACAGGATGGTGTGTGGTGAGGGATAGGAAGTGAGAACAGTACGAGTATTAGCAAGAGAGTAAAAGAATGGTGTGGGAGGATCACAGGAGAATGGTTATATATGTGTGGTGTTGGATGGGATTTTGTGAAGTGAATAAGTGTAAGGTGAATGCTCGAAGCGGCGAAGCAATTTCTACGAGTGAACAAATATAGATAGAGAGATAGACAGATAGATAAACAGATAGATAGTTAGATAGATAGATAGATAAAATGAATTTACAGAGACAGGGAGGCGGTGGCTTAATCGGTAGAGAGATGGCCTGCAGTCCTACTGGACCCAGGTTCAAATCCCCGCTGGGGCAGAGAACAGTTTAAGGATTTGAATTTCATTAAAGCAGACTTTACTGATCTACCAGAAGACCCGCCGACATGTCGTAAAAATATCCCCGCTAATGCCAATACATCATTCCTGTATGAGACAGCCCTAGCATGTATTCATTATGGACGGTGGGTGTTAGCGCCAAAGTGGTGAGATGTAGAGGTGTATGGAATGTAGGAGGACTACTTGGCCTTGGGAAAAGGCTGTGAAGCGTATGCCCAGAGTCGAACACATTTAAAAAAAAAATCAGATGGAATCCGGGCTCTTTACCACTTTGTAGATTTTCGTTTACCCCTTTCTTGGCAGTTTGTTGGCAAAACTATTTAAATAACATGCAAGAGAATAATTATACATATTAAAGAACACGAGTTCGTTTACTATTTTGATAGTTACTTCACAACTGGAGCTTGTCCTTCAGTTTTTTTTCCTCAAGGTTTACATTTGAAAGGGATTCATATATGGGGAGAGATGGGTACTAAGCCTGATTCAGCAGAGGAATACAAGAAAGAAGAAAGTGAGAATTAGGATGAGTGATATAGCAGACAAACTTTCGTCCCCGACCCTAACATACGCAGAAATGAGCCGTCAATGAATACGTGCCAGAGACCATCTCTACCTAGAATACAGGCGGCATCGTTAAGCTTTTTATTTTTCAGTCGGGAACAGTCATTAACGAGTCTCTGTAAAAAAAAACGTTGAACAATATACACGCTGTGCTTTTTTTCAATACAGTGAAGGAATCCGGTTATGTAAAACTGAGATTACAGTTTGCTGGAAATTCCCACTCCTCCTATTCGTGGAGTAGAAGGGGAATTTCGAGGATATTGATTTGGGATTCTGTTAGACAGCACATCTTGTAAGTGCCCTAAGGAAATTCTCGTATGTAAACTGTTTTCGGTATAACTTTAGAAGTAACCAACGTTACCAATTTCCATTATATTACGTCTCTGAACTATTCTGCCCAAGACTTACCTTTTAAGCCTAGTTTGAGTTGGGGGAGCAAATTTTGTAGGGGTAGTCATATAGTGGCATAGGTTAGGCTATCGCTCAGTAGCGGATGAATGTCGCGCCATATTGGCTGGTGCAGGCGTGTGCACTCGGTCTATGTCAGGCCCTAGGTTAGCCCTAGGTTAGATTAGTTTTGGTTAGGTTAGGTTAGTTTGGGTTAGTTTAATGCAAAATAGTGTGTTTTTAATTCATTTTGATCTTGATTTTGAGGGATAAACCCACTTTTGGAAATCTTACTCAAAATTCAAAAAGGGTGATTTTCCCCCAAAAATGAAGGTCAAAACTCATTAAAACACAGTATTTTGCATTGGAAAACATAAAAATAATAATAAAAGAAAACGTTGGTTACTTCTAAAAATTTACCCTGTTTTCTGCTGAATGTTTTACATTCACAAGGAATATTTGAATATCAAAGCCATAAAAGCTTCAGTCTGAGGAAGTCTTCTTTAGTTTATTCTTGCTATATCCAAACTATTTTAAGACGTGCTTTTGAAAATATAGTGTTAGATACAGTTTCCGATAACCCATTTGACACCAAGTAGCTCTCTTGTGTTGAAAAAAATTGTCTGGTGAGCAAAATGATACTACAAGATTGCCAACATTCTCAAGAGAATGCAAGATGGTTTCCACACAGCTACAGTACACTGACATGCTTCTATGCAAGTTGATGTAAGAATTAATGAACATGTAAAAACATAGCATCTCAAAGTTTGCGTTATTTTAAGACTGACGTTTGATCCCATAAATCCAATTAAAAGACCTGCATTAAATAAATGAACAAGGTATCCAGGACTATTGCCCTGAGGCATAACTGCCCAATGTTTGAAGCTAACTAGAGAAGATATAATAACTAACTCCACGCCGAAAACGCGTTTGAACGAAAGAAAAAACAAATGGGGGAAATACAATAGCTTTCTACACTCTGATACGAAGCCCTAACAATGGCGTTCGTCCACAGTCAATGGGGGATTATAAAATGGGCATGGTGAGCAAAGGAATGGGAGAATGGGTTGAAAATCTGGTGGGCGGTGGGTCTGAAACAGGCAAGTATGTCATTTAGAAATTGGTGTTGTAGGATTAGTGGCTTGAGTATATTAGGGGGTTGGGGAGGGGGGAGGAGGAGGATAGGCATGTAATGAATCAGGCGTGGGTGACAACGAAATTGGTGGAATGAGCTAGAGTTGTGAAGATGGGTGAAGGACATGAGATATATTATCCCTGTGTAAATGGGTGCTCTACTGTTTAGTGGTTCGAGTGCACTGAAGATTTATATAAAAGTTTCCCAGCAGGAACACGAACAACAGTAACAACAACAATATCATCAAAAACAACATCAACATAAGGTTTGGAAGGGGTAATAATGGGTTGGTTGTTACTGGTCATATATATTTTATACAAAGTGTCTGTGACCTACTGTATAACATAAAGACCAACTACAGTTAACAAAATCCATATTTCTATTGTTTGTTTATAACTAAGCATGATGAAATGGGACACACATCATAATGAGACGAAATATATTACAAGTACTCGTGACTACTGTAATGATACCAAACGTAACAGATCCATCGAAAGAAGCAGTATGACCTTTTCATAAACTCACTTTATTCCACTGCATCTGAAAGGCAAGTTTGTTGCTTTATAGCCAGTAATTACTTGTAAATCAGTGTAGGGAAACGATATTCATGGACACATTCAAAATCTTTCTAATCAGTCACCATCATCATCATCATTATCAGCAGCAGCAGCAGCAATAGCAGCAGTAGAAGCAGCACCAACAATTTGTGGTGGAGGATAATAATCCTGTTTAGCTTTTTTCACGCTGACGTATTGTCTTTTGACTTGCCTTGTTCAACATGTCGTTGTCAGTATTAAGTGTGGTACTTCTTTTCCGGGTTCATAAGTTACTGTTTCTACTTTTTTCCTCGAAAGAGAGCCTTCAGACCTGACCAACCACCTACGCTCTTATATTAACTGATTTTCTTTTACACTGTCCATTTTATAAGTGACTGTGTTTTACTGTCCACACTAACCTCAGTTCAGCTCTTCCATAAGTTAATCTCAGTCATCGTCTGTTTCATCTAAACCTTACAGTACATGGCCACCATTTCTTCCACTCTACTCTTACTTCCTCTACAATTCTGCAAGTGTGTTTCTTCACCTTCTGCAGGAGTAGACTGTAGCACCAGTCGAGCAGGGCAGTACTCCCGAGGTGGATGGAAAGCTGATGACAGGGAGTGCTGGAGCTCCCGTTTCATCAGCCCTCAAGACTAGTTCCTGACCATCCCCCTTTGCTGAACTTTTTCAGTGTCTCAGTTACACAGAGAGCAGGCCAGCATGCTCTCCAGTACAAATTTCTCTAACTATCTTCACCAAACTACATGCACAGTACACACTACACTTCCTATTCAAAATTTACCAAAATGGCGTCGTCTTATCAAGCCTCGGAGTCCCCAGGGGGGGAGACCATAAATACCCCCACCATCTGCCCATCTCCCGGTGACGACTCAAGGTGCCTGGAACCACGGTCTGACTATCTTCTTCTTCATTTCTGCAACATTCACGGCCTTTCCTCTAACTTTCGCTCTGTTGAGCACCACCTCTCCTCCTCTAAACCTCACCTTCTTTTTCTAACGGAGACTCAGCTGTCTGAGGCAACTGACAGCAAACCCTTTTCTGTATCCTCCTACTTTCTCTATACTCATTTCAAAGCCAAAGGTGGCTGTTGTGTATATATACGCAACGACTTATCTTGCTCTCGTGTTCCTGAACTTGATTCTTCTGAATTCTCCACACTCTGGCTTCGGCTTTCCTGTCATTCTCTGACTAAATATATCTGTGCTGTTTACTTATCCCCTAATTCTACTGACTATCAAAAATTCTTCGACTATCTTACTTCTACGATGGAACACATTCTATCCATTTCTCCTTTCTCTGAAATCTCCATTCTTGGAGATTTCAATGTTCACCACCACCTTTGGCTCTCCTCTCCTTTCACGGATCCACCTGGTGAACAAGCCTACATCTTTTCTATCCTTAATGACCTAGAGCAGCTTGTACAGCACCCTACCCGTATCCCTGACCGCCTTGGAGAGAGCTCCAACATACTTGACCTCTTCCTCACAACTAATCCTTCTGCTTACTCTGTTAATCTTTTCTCTCCGTTGGGCTCCTCCGATCACAACCTTATTACCTTAACCTGTCCTATCACTCCGGTACGGCCTGTGGACCCTCCAGTGAAACGTCGTCTGTGGCATTTTGGAGCCGCGGACTGGGAGGCCCTCAGGCAGTACTTCTTTGATTTTCCCCGGAATGATTATTGCTTCCATGGCCGCGAGCCATCTGAGTGTGCCTTGTGCATTACGGAGGTTATTCTCTCGGGCATGGAAGCATACATTCCTTTCTCATATCCTTTGACTAATGCAAGAAAGCCTTGGTTTAATCACGCTTGTTCTAATGCTGTCCGCAACAAGGAGAGGGCCTACAAAAGGTACCGGAGCCAACCCACCCCTGAATCACATCATCTTTACGTTTCTGCCCGGAATCGTGCTAAGTCTGTTCTTCGCTCTACCAAAAATAATTTCATCCATACTAAATGCTCTCAACTCTCCGACTCGAATTCTTCCCGCTCCTTCTGGCATCTTGCCAAAAATCTTTCTAACAACTTTACCTCATCATCCTTCCCTCCTCTTTTCTACTCTGATGGTTCTGTAGCTATTTCTTCTTCTGATAAAGCAGATCTCTTCGCACAGTCTTTCTCCTCCAATTCTACCTTAGACGATTCCGGTGCTGTTCCTCCATCACTTCCCCCCTCTGACTTCCTCATGGCTGACATTAAAATTTCTTCAGTTGATGTATTTTCTGCCATCACTGGCCTCAGTACTAACAAGGCATATGGGCCTGATGGGGTCCCTCCTGTTGTTCTCAAGAACTGTGCTTCTGTGCTTACACCCTGCCTAGGCAAACTCTTTCGCCTTTGTCTGTCAACTTGTACCTTTCCTTCTTGCTGGAAGTTTGCTCTCATTCAGCCAGTCCCAAAGAAGGGTGACCACTCCCAACCCTCCAACTATCGTCCAATTGCTTTAACGTCCTGTATTTCAAAAGTTTTCGAGTCAATTCTTAATAGAAAAATTTTAAGGCATCTTTCCTACCACAACCTTCTTTCCGATCGTCAGTATGGGTTCCGTCAGGGACGCTCCACTGGCGATCTTCTCACCTACCTTTCAGACTCCTGGTCATCCTCCTTTCGGGACTTTGGCGAAAGCTTTGCCATTGCACTTGACATCTCAAAGGCTTTCGATCGAGTCTGGCATAAATCTTTAATTTCCAAACTGCCCTCCTACGGTTTCTATCCTATCTGTGCCTTCATCGCTAGCTTCCTTTCTGGTCGTTCTATAGCCGCTGTTGTAGACGGCCATCGTTCTTCTCCTACATCTATCAACAGTGGTGTTCCTCAGGGCTCTGTCCTATCACCAACTCTCTTCCTTTTATTCATCAATGATCTTCTAAGCTGTACATCTAACCCTATCCACTCATACGCTGACGACTCCACCCTTCACCTTTCCATTCGGTTCCCGCAACGCCCATCTCAACAGTTACTTCAACAAGCAAGGGATGAGGCTGTGGCACACCTAATGTCTGATTTGGCTCGTATCTCTGACTGGGGTAAAAATAATATGGTTGTCTTTAATGCATCTAAGACTCAGTTCTTACACCTATCAACCCAACAAAATCTTCCACAGGTATACCCACTAATGTTTAATAATATTCAGCTTAATCCTGCATCATCCTTGAACATGCTTGGGGTTTCATTTACTCGGGACTTATCTTGGAAAGATCATATTACATCTCTTGTAAAATCTGCTTCCAAGAGATTGGGTGTGCTAAGCCGACTCCGCTCTTTCTTTACCCCTGCACAATTGTTGACTCTATACAGGGGTTTTATCCGCCCCTGTGTGGAGTACAACTCTTCATGTGTGGGGAGGCTCCCCACATACAGCTCTTCTCAATAGGGTGGAGTCAAAGGCTTTTCGTCTCATTAACTCTCCTCCTCTTACTGACTCCCTTCAACCTCTGTCTCTTCGCCGCACTGTTGCATCTTTATCTCTTTTCTATCGCTACTTTAATGATCACTGCTCCTCTGAACTGTCTGCTTGCATTCCTCCACCTCTACGACGGGCGCGTAGCACCCGTCTGGCAGCAAACTCTCATCCTTTTTCTGTCCAACTCTCTAATGCAAGAGTTAACCGTTACTCCCAGTCTTTCATTTATGCAACAGGTCAGCTCTGGAACTGTCTCCCTCTGTCTGTATTTCCTGCTGCCTATGATCTCCAGTCTTTCAAACGCAGTGTGTCCAGGCATCTCAAAATGATTGAATCTTAAATTTGGCTCTATATTGTATTTTGTTTTTCTCTTGGAGGGAACTGTTACTGCGGGCTCATGGCCTTTGGTTCCTTCTTCCTCGCAAAAAAAAAAAAAAAAAAAAAAAAAAAACTCACCGGCTCGGAAGTCACGCCGGCAGTAAAAAACGGAGTCAGGAATGCTGCTAACAAGACGTTTCACTAATTGCATTCCTCCTTGGTTATTAACCTGTGTTTTTAAAAGATCTTGCAAGCAGGATTCTCGGTTCGTTTTGCATTTTGTTGGCAGCTCTCGGTGTACCTCACTTTGTTTAGAATCTTTCACGCTCGAGTTCCCAGTTCTTAATTCTCTCAAAATGGTTAAGTCTTTTTCAGCTAAATTCTTGCTACTACTATATAATCTTTGTTCGGACAGAAATGCGACCAAACACTAAAGAGGTCAACGAGGGCTGGACGTAGACCATTTAATTTGAAAAGTATTTTCTAAGCTGAATAAAAATGCATGGATATAACATTAAAAAAAATGGTATTAGTTTTCACGGGGCTTAAGTAATCCGCACAACCCGTCATCCCTTCATTGGCATAAGCATAAATCTGTTGGTGAATGATATCAAGCTCGCGTGACTCTGACAGATAAAACCAAATGATTAATATTAATCCAAAGTAAAGCATAAGTACCACGAGAGACATAAGAAAAACGCCATTTGATTGAGGTGAACTCAGTTAACAGATTAAATCCTTTCCATTCCAACAAATTACAGTGGTCTGTGTGTGTGTGTGTGTGTGTGTGTGTGTGTGTGTTACCTTTCAAGCCTATGACGTTTTTGTGATACGAGTATATTATTACTGTCTCCAGACGATGTTATTTGGCTTAAGAGCCAAGAAGATTCGGCCTGGAGAAATAAAACATAGTCATCACGAACCTCATCACTCAGAAAAAATCTACCGTAAGTTGAAATAACTTATTGTGAGGTCACAAAAAAAGAAATGAACATATGATGTCTCCGGGCTCAAGGGTAAAGCAGGGGTGGTAGTCATGCAATATACTTTAGCAATTTTAACTTGGCCTAAAACTGCCATTCCTCGATTATGAATCCTGAGCTAGAAAAGAGAAGATCAATGAAAGTTGGAACAAATTACAAAGTATTTTGGAATGTAGAGCAATAGTATACATACTTCTGACAAGAAGCTATGCCAATTTAACTGCAAAATGACGAATATCTCCACCAAGCATTACCTGAAAAAAGTACTAAAGTTGTCCTTATCATGAGAGAGTTAATGAAAGAAATATGCTGTGATAAAATGAGAAGAGGACGACTAGGAGGATAACGGAAGAACAGATGAAAAGGTAGAGTACATGAGGGATGGTGCTGGAGATTATTCAGTGTGGTTAGGCATGTGTGGTGATAAGGGTGCTTGTAGATTTTTCTGTCGCTGTTCCCTCCGTGAACTTTGGGTTTTAATGTCTGGCGTCATACAGATACACATATAGTTATTGTGGAAGACTGTATTACTCTGGAAGAGCAGTAAAGTTGCAACATTCTTTATTTGCCTTGTAGACAAACACATAATAATTGTTACCTTTGCTTCCATTACTGTTGCCAATATGATTTTTTCAGCGTATTTTTTTAATTCACGCTACTTTCAGACGGTTTTACTTAGATTAAGGGAATACTTTATAAATTAAGATATTAGAGGTGTTTTCTATTAGCCTTTGTCAGTATGACGACGCCTTTTTGTCTGCTTTGCAAGACTACAGGCATATGAGAGAAACACCCATTATTTATGCTCTTGTTGGAGAAAAGTTTTTAATATACCTTCACTGCTACTCATTTTTGCAGCATCTATTTTCATGGCCCCTTCCTCACCACCAACACAACGCCAGCTCATCTCACCCATTTCTTTTATGTACAAACTTTCATTCGTGACAGATAATGTGAAACTACCATGCACTGCACTGAAACAACGAATCCTAAGACGCCCATTTGCACAGAGTAAACTTCGCTGCTCCAGTCTCATCTCTAACCAACATTCAAGCCAGCCTCACCCATTCCTTTACTGCCACATCCACCTTACCACCACTTCCATTTCTTTTGCTCCCTCCTTCCTCCTTTGATGGTTTCACAGCGCGAAACTGGCCATGTGGACGACGAATGAGCTTGTTTCGAAAGTTTTTGCTGGAACATGTAATTCTGTTAAAATCCAGTAGACTGAATAAAATACTCTAGGTTCAATATGAAATTAACAATTTGTCATAAGAAGCCGATAGGTGACGATGGACAGCACTAAGCAGGCCATTGCAGTTCAGCCTGTGCACACAAAAGAGGAGCCTTATCTGGGTAGTCTAAAAATATTATATCTCGCCTCTCTTTGGACACAAACTAAACCACCTAGAGATCAGAAATAACTAGATGCTCACATGAACACAATAAACATCAAAAACTGTGAAAAATTCATGATTTTTTAAAAAGTAAACCTCCCATACTATTATGCATTGATTTTGTTCGTTATACACATATCTAGTCATTTCAAACAATTTCATTAACATTAAAATCTTTGGGGGCTGAAAATATGAATATTTCTTAATGCAATTTTGTTCACTCATTTCCTTAGTTTGCACCAGTGTGTATGCAAACATTTTGTGATTTTTTTTTTTTTTGGCGCTTCATTGCGATGCACAGGATGGGTTTGGGAAACTAAAGATTGCATTGCCAGATTCGCAAAACGTTTCTCTTTAATTTGGTAAGAGAGAAAAAAAAAACAGATTTTTCAAAATCTGACAAAATGGTGCTGGAGGTGGCCACTGGATCCCGACAATTTCTGAACACATGACCACTAGGAGGCTAAGCAGGCCGTTACTAGGCAACGAGTAGTTGCCTAGCATCCAAATCTTTGTGGACACAACTAGGTCGCAGGCTGGTCATAATGTCTAGGTTTAGTCGAAATGGTTAATTCTGAAGGGTAGAAGTGCCTGCCACAATTAGCCCTTGTAAGGTAACCCTGGGTCTGCCAGACCCCAATCTTTAGAAAATCACCAAAAATATTTGCAACACTTTTTTTCAAATAATCACTTGTACACAATTTCTGTAGCCCTTTTCCTTCAATTTCGAGCAAAATGTATGAAAATACAAATGACGAAATACTGTAAGGAAAATTTAAATGAAAAACATTGACAAATTTTATACCAAGTGTAATTAGTGGCTGCCATACCAAAACTGATATGTTCCATCAGTTTTCTATCAATGCATGCTGTAGACTAATGGCCAATGTATCTTTACGAAGAAAGAGAAGCACATGTCATAATAAATAATTTTTAGTATGGAAGATATATATGGGGGAAAGAAATCACAGGTTAGGTAACCTGGGGTCCACTGGATCCCAAAGGCCCTTTAGTATGAAAATCGAGCCAGATCCCGAACTGACGCCATCACCTCCCTAAACTAGTCTATTAGACAGGAAGGTAGAGGGAAAACCAGATCCCAAGTCCTTATAGTAGTATATGAAAAACACTAAGAAAAATAGCATGGGGTCCAGTAGAGCCCAGGTTACCTTAGACTGCAAGGGATGCTGAGGCGAAAATTCATAGGGTTACCACTCGAAAACTAGAGGAGAGAGGGGAATAATGGATGGCATATGACCAACAGGGTAAGACCTCAAGATTATGCCTAAAGAAGTAAGATCTTTCTACAGTAATGCTTCTACAGGTCAAAACGTGAAAAGTACGAAAAGGTGGCTGTTTGGTCGTTGCTAGTGTTACGGAACAGAGAAAGATAATGTACACTTTAAGTGAGAATACTAAAAATCACTACTGTCCCGTAAAGTTCCAGGTTCAAAACAAAAGAGTTAGGTAAAATTACAAGTTAAAGTTTAATGCTCAAACTAACAACAAAACATTCAGGACTCATAAGGATAATGTAATGGCAAAAAACAATTAAATATATGGTTAACTGCAAATAGCCTCTATTAACACGAAATTAGCAAGAGTAAATTTATCTAAGTCAGCCCTGATAAAATGAAAATACACTGGGTAATCCTCAGTTAATGCAAGATAAATTATTACAGATACAAACTATTATTAATGATAGCTGACAACAAGAACTTTACATGAATTACAAAACCTTACTAGGCCCAAGAATCAACCTTATGCTACACAGTACAAGAAAAAATGCAACAACAGTTATACTCAAATTACACACAGCTGCTAGATGGTTGGAGACTTTCTGAGCACTCACAATAATAATAACTGTACAGGGGAGGACAGAGATGTGAACAAAATGAGGAGCAGATCTAACTGGCAATAATGCAGAGACTGAGCTCATTATATAGGGGCCGGCAGAGCTTGATACAACTTGTAAGAAGGATGCGCAAATGAAGCCATGGGGACAAAGAGCTGAAAATCCTGCTCTGAACAACAGAAAGGACGACTTACTCTACTATAACGGTAGAAGGGGGGGACTGAGGCAGAACACGCTCGTGATCAAACATGCAGCATACTGTGCGTTAAAATTACACAAAGGATGATGAAATCATAGGCTATGTAACACCTCCCCACAAAGAAAAAAGAAATTTACAAAGAAAATTTCTTATTACTCTAAAACAATCTGTCTAAAGTCTAGATAAGCAATCTGCAATAACATTTTCTTTCCCCTTGACATGTTGTATGTCTAATGAATACTCCTGAAGAAGTAGACTCCATCTTGTCAATCTCTGATTTTTATCTTTAAACTTACCAAGGAATTTCAGTGGGTTATGATCGGTATAAATGACAATGGGGTCAAAACCAGAACACAAATAAAATGAAAAATGCTGTAAACCCAAAATCAAGGCCAAAAGCTCTTTTCTAGTGTTACAAAACATGAGATCTCCCTAGCATGTTCAGTCATAGGTACTTGCCAGTATCCCTTTAACAAATCAAATTCACTTATGTACCTAGCCTTTCCGATCTTGTCTATGCAATCTTCCACACGAGGGAGAGGGTAAGAGTCTGTTTTGGTTATCTGATTAACACGTCTGTAGTCGATGCAAAGCTGCTGTGACCCACCTGGCTTAGGGACTAGAGTGACAGGAGAACTCCACTTGCTCTGACAGGGCTCAATCATCTTGTGGTCCAACAGGTAGCCAAGCTCCTTCTGGATGAGAGGAACTTTCACTGGGTTCACACGGTAAGGAGGCAGTTTAATTGGCTTTGCGTCTCCAACATCGACATCATGCATCAACACAGTGGTTCTTCCTGGAGTGGCACGGAACACTTGCGGGTACTCCTGCAGTAATGCCGAAAACTCCTGCCTTTCCTCGGGAGCTAGATGAGAAAGCTTAGTCTGGAGATCATTCATGATATCAGGATTCTTCCCCAAACTATCACTCAGGCTCATGCTGCATGGGAGAGCTTCACTTGCAGACTCGGGTGGAACAGCTACAGTGCAGACTGGATTATTTTCGTCCCGCCTGTGATATAACTTTAGCATGTTGATGTGACAAAGTTGCTTGTTCTTTCTACGATCTGGTGTGGCGATGACATAGTTGACATCACTGAGTTTCTTCTCCACGAAATAAGGACCACTAAACTTGGCTTGAAGAGGTTGCCCATGCACTGATAGCACAATCAAAACCTGATCTCCTGGCTGAAAGTGGCGTAACCTGGACTTCTTATCATACCAAGTCTTCATCTTCTCCTGAGCAGCTCCTAAATTCTCTCTCACCAGCTGTAAAGCAGTGGACAGCCGTTCTTTGAACTTCATCACATACTCCAGCAGGTTGACGTCATCTTCCTCTGACAGCCAGCATTCCTTGAGTAACTTAAGGGGTCCTCATACTTCATGGCCAAACAGTAGTTCAAAAGGTGAGAAGCCCAGTGATTCATTTGGAGATTCTCTTGCGGCAAATACAACGAATGGAAGACCTTTATCCCAGTCTTTCTGATGTTCCAAACAGTATTTCTTGAGCATCGATTTGAGTGTTTGATGATATCTCTCCAACGCTCCTTGGGTCTGGGGATGGTAAGCTGAAGACGTGATCTGGGTGATGCCCAACTCTTTCAGAGACTGCTTGAAAACGTTTGACATGAAATTACTTCCCCGGTCTGACTGTACCTCCCTGGGCAGACCAAACTTTGTGAAGAACCCTAGCATTTCCTTAACCACGTTCTTTGCTGAGATATTTCTAAGTGGAATGGCTTCAGGATAACGAGTAGCCTTATCAATCAGGGTCAACACATAAGAAAATCCTGAAGAAGTCTTAGGAAGAGGGCCCACAATATCCACCAACACACGGGTGAAAGGCGCCTCAAAAGGAGGAATGGGAACTAGAGGTGCAACCTTTTCGGTCTGATTACACTTCCCCACAACTTGACAGGCGTGACAAGACTTACAATACCAGGAAACATCCCTGAAGATACCTGGCCAGTAGAAGTGTTTCAAAATGCGTGCCACAGTCTTCCTCACTCCAAGGTGTCCTGCCAAACTGGAATCATGAGCCACTCTAATGATATCCTGCCTACAAACACGGGGGATGACAACTTGATGTACAACCTCCCATTCACAGTCGGCTGATGCTGTTCGGGGTCTCCACTTCCTCATAAGTACTCCTGACTTCATATAATAACAAGTAGAAGCACCAGCTGACTCTTCCTCACTGCAAGCAGAGTTAGCTAGACCTTTCAACTCAGGGTCAGCAACCTGCAACTCAACCAACTCTTGACGAGACAAATTATCAACACTACGGGGTACTGCCTCATCTGGTGAGTGGTCCAAATTAGCAAGAAAAGTGTCAGCTAGGATAACATCATCATCATCATTATCCTCTAAATCACCTGTAAGTTTAGACTTAGCCCTAGTGACAGCACATGCAGGGAACACATCAGGGACATCACAATCCTGGGTCGCAGCCACTGGCTCACTAGACAACTGAGGAGCTGGACACACTTGACTTCCACCAATATCATTTCCAAGTAAGAAAGTTACACCTGACATTGGGAGTGTCTCAACCAACCCAACCATAACGGAACCATCAACAAAACCAGACTCTAAATTCACTCTGCACAGAGGGACAGAGAAGTAATTATTCCCTACGCCTTGTAAGATAACAGATTCATCAGAGGAATTAACATTAGAGCCTAGAACACTGGTCAGCATAAGGGATTGGCAAGCACATGTATCACGATATATTATAAATGATTTCTTGTCATTACTGTCCAGAGGACTGACAAAACCATCAGACAGGAAATTAGCACATGAACTCTTGAGAGTGTCACCCACGTTACTGCTCAAAAGAGGAGCTCCATCATGAGAATTTAATTTACCCCTCAAAGCAGGTTCAGTTAACTCAGTTAAAGAATTATGGGAACTCTCAAGGGTGGACACTAGACCAATTGACTGAATATTTAAAGACTCCTTTTTGTTCACATCACGCTGTCTCCTGAAACATTTCTCCATAGTATGACCAAGCTTACTACAATAAGTACATTTACTTTTCTGAAATCTAGAGATGAAGCTGGTATTTACTTCCTGAGAAACATCATCCTTTTTCTCTTTCCTGTTACCTGTACTCTGAGTAGAGGCAACGTACTTACTCTCAGCTTTCCCTTTTTCTTTTGAATATCTCTTGTGAGTGAGAACATATTCATCAGCTAAAACTGCAGCATCAGACAAATTATCTATTCTTCTCTCATCAAGATATAGGCTTACATCTTTATAAATACACCTCTTGAATTCCTCCAGCAAAATCATCTGCTTAAATTTACCAAAATCAGAATCCACATTCTTAGAAGTTAACCACTGCTCTAACAGATCTTCTTTGATTTTTGCATACTCAACATGGGATTGCTTATCTTGCTTATAAGTTGTCCTAAATTTTACTCTATAAGCTTCAGGAACAAGCTCATAGGCCTTAAGAATCAAGCTCTTAACTACATCATAATTATCAGATTGATCCTGAGGCAAAGATGCATAAGTTACTTGAGCTTTACCGGTGAGAACAGTTTGAAGGAGTACTGGCCAATACTCCTTGGGCCAATTAAAACCTGTAGCTACCCTCTCAAACGACTGAAAATACTTTGTTAAATCAGATTCATTAAAAGGAGGGACAAGTTTAACATTTTTAGCCACATCAAAATCATCAGAGCTAGATGATCCAGTTCCACATTGTTTCATGCGATACTCATGGTCTGCCTGAATCCTGGCAAGTTCAACTTGTGCCTGTATCTGTGCCTCCTGAATACGAGCCTGAGACTCCGCCTCCTTAGCATTTGCTTGAAATTCAGCCTCCTTAACACAAGCCTCCTTAGCCTGAGACTCAGCCTCCTTAGCACGTGCTTGAAATTCAGCTTCCTTCACACGAGCCTCCTGCAGGGCTAGCTGTAACTTAGCTAATTCAATCTGTGTTTGCTCATTTGGAGGGGTTACATTAAAGAAGCTTTTATTAATCATGCCTACAATTTGATCTTTAGAATGGTGAGAGTGAACTGCAATTCCCAACTGTTGAGCAACAAGCTTAAGTTCATTCTTTGTTCTGTTTTCTACATCACACACTGTTTGCACATTTGACAAAAAATCTTTGGCTTCATCATGTGTAGTAATAGTAGACATCATGAATAAGTAACAGTCACAAAATATCAAGCAATATCCTTATGATAATATCCTGAATATCCTGATGAGAGGTCGCCAAATTTGTTACAGAACAGAGAAAGATAATGTACACTTTAAGTGAGAATACTGAAAATCACTACTGTCCCGTAAAGTTCCAGGTTCAAAGCAAAAGAGTTAGATAAAATTACAAGTTAAATTTTAATGCTCAAACTAACAACAAAACATTCAGGACTCATAAGGATAATGTAATGGCAAAAAACAATTAAATATATGGTTAACTGCAAATAGCCTCTATTAACACGAAATTAGCAAGAGTAAATTTATCTAAGTCAGCCCTGATAAAATGAAAATACACTGGGTAATGCTCAGTTAATGCAAGATAAATTATTACAGATACAAACTATTATTAATGATAGCTGACAACTAGAACTTTACATGAATTACAAAACCTTACTAGGCCCAAGAATCAACCTTATGCTACACAGTACAAGAAAAAATGCAACAACAGTTATACTCAAATTACACACAGCTGCTAGATGGTTGGAGACTTTCTGAGCACTCACAATAATAATAACTGTACAGGGGAGGACAGAGATGTGAACAAAATGAGGAGCAGATCTAAGTGGCAATAATGCAGAGACTGAGCTCATTATATAGGGGCCGGCAGAGCTTGATACAACTTGTAAGAAGGACGCGCAAATGAAGCCATGGGGACAAAGAGCTGAAAATCCTGCTCTGAACAACAGAAAGGTCGACTTACTCTACTATAACGGTAGAAGGGGGGGACTGAGGCAGAACACGCTCGTGATCAAACATGCAGCATACTGTGCGTTAAAATTACACAAAGGATGATGAAATCATAGGCTATGTAACACTAGACAGATAGTTACCTTCCAACCAAGACCTTGCTGACATAACTAGGTCATAGCCTGTTCATAGCCCATTCACTGTGTCCAGGTTTGTTTAGAATTGGTAAATTCTGAAGGGAAGAAGTGAGTGCCACAGTTAAACAAGACAGTTGGCGACGATGGTCACCTCTAACCGGATCAAGCTTTGTTAGCAACTAGAAGTGAGTTTCGACACTAAAAGTAATTTCTATATGGAGGCACTCTAGTGCAACGTTCCCAACTAGAATCATGGCCTTAACATTTCATGTGGGCAAGGTCGTAAGTTTAGCGCATTTCATAATTTCTACACTTGCTGACCTTTGCCCCCTGACCCGGTAGATGTAGGTCATGTATGTACGAAGTACGCTTATTGTGCTCATTAACGTCTATAAACATGCAAACTTTTATTCGATTCCATCCACCCACTGTGGAGCTAGGGAACTTGAAATTTGCAGAATGGCCTACCAGATGTACAATTTCTAGGTGGGGCTGCCAGCAACTGGAAGAGTTTCGACTCCCAATGCCATTTTTGTATTGAGGTACTCCAGTGCAACCTTCCACCCAAGAATCATGGCCCTGGCTTAATCATATCCGGAGTCTTAGCATTTCGTGCGAGTATAATCGTGATTTTAGCTATTTTCACCATTTTCATATCTGGTGACCTTTGACCCCTGACCTGGCCAATGTAGCACATAGGTGTACAATAGTAAGTTGCGGTACTAGTCAATATCTAAAAGCATTCATTTCCATCGATCCACTGGGGAAGTATATCTATCTGTCTTTTGCCAGATGCCTTAATCCCGTAAGGGGTGGCCACAAACAAATCGCCTCCATGTTGCCTTGTCCCTCACCATTTCACTGCCCTGCTCCCAGGTTACACTCCCCCTCTCTCATATACTTCTCCACTCCATCCCTCCATCTCATTCTTGGCCTCCCCCTCCCTACTGGAGAAGTTGGGGTGCATTTTTGAAAACAACAGTACTGGTTGCTAGGAACGCTGAGGCCAATCTTCGCAGGGTCGGCCCTGGAAAACTAGAGGAGAGAGAGGAAAAATGGATAGCACACCTCTGATAAGGAATGACCTCAAGAATACGTCAAAAGAAGTTAGAGTTTTCTACGCCCATTAGTAATGCTTCTGCCGTTCAAAACGTGAAAAGCGCAAAAAAAGCGGGTTTTCGGCCGTTGCCAGGCAACGAGTAGATTCCTTACGTTCACCTGAAAATTTCGTTACTCATGCATATTTCCAAAATCATTAATATTCCTTTGCATTCCTAAGCAGCACAGCACTATTTGTAAACATTAGTGAAGTAAGTTTTCTTTCTGTGTCCAGTATCTTACTATTCTTCTTGCCATCTGCCCTCTCTTTGACCTGCCGAGATTACACTGAACTACCGAGGAGTTACATTTCTGCGTCAGAATCACCGTCATATAAATTTTCACAAGTTTCTTCTTCTTGTATAACTACTGTCTCAAAGCCATCACTTCTCAAATAGCTATTTTAGACGTTATAGAGCAAGACAGAGAAATATGTTTATTTTTATTTTTCAACGTTTCTTACAAATGTTTAGCAAGTTCTTGCAATATATGCTTGTCTGGGGGGCGATTTGCTTGAGATATTAATGCTTAGTAACTTTTTCATACATAATGAGAGCAAGCTTAGTTACCTCTGTGAGTCTGTAACCACTTGCCTCCTTTATTGCTTACATTTGCCTGACCCAACCTGTATTTTAAGCACTGTCACACAACATGTTGGTTTACGCTAATATATGAATGCTATATGCAACTCATGACACTTTTTATTTTTAACCACTCACAAAGTGTGAGAACATTACATTTTGCTTGCAGCACGCGTGCGTGATGTGTGTGTGTGTGTGTGTGTGTGTGTGTGTGTGTGTGTGGTTCTGTCTGTCTGTCTGTATGAACCAACACAACTCAGAAGGTTTGCAATTAATTTTAACTGAATTTGGTGAAATCGTTAAGAGTCGACCTGTGGGTTAACCAGTTGATTCTAAGAACAACGGGTCAAAGGTCAAAGTCACAGGGTTAGGGCAACTTCGGCAGTTTCTAATTTAGTTTCTAATTCAGTACTTTAGGAGAGTGTTCATGTTAAGGCAAGAATGGATGGATTCGATTTCGAGAACAAAAGTCAGAGTCGTAGGCCAGGGTCAAAGTCAGACCCCAATGTCTGTGTTTGAAAACTACATTAAAACAGTTTTGATCTTATCTGAAGCAAACTTCGATGAAACGTTAAAGATCACTGAAGGTACTGACCGACTGCTGATCAGGATCACATGGCAAGATTGATATTAACTTTTTTTTTTTTTTACGCTTTGGACCAGTCATTGTGGAAGGGTTCATGGGAAGACAAAAAAAAAAAAAAAGGCATATGACTTGGATATTATTTGGAAAACAGTTCATCAAAGGAAGGGGGCAAATCCTAATGCCACGGGGCAAGGTCAAATGAAAGATTTGATCTGTTTTGAGCCAATCCAGGTGGAAATGTTGAGGGTTAGGCAAGGATGAAGTAATTTAAATTTCTAGAGCAATCGGCAGGAGCTAGGGGTACAAGGCAAAGGGAAATATTCGGCCCATAGACCAACTGTTAGGTGCGGTTGTTGTACCAATTCCTGTTACACCCGTGCATACAAAGAGACAACGGGTGTTATGTTTTGAGCATTGTGTGTGTGTGTGTGTGCACGTACCTGGTGGCCGGGTGTGAAGGCTAGTAAGTGGATGGGTGTGGTAGGTGGAGAGGTGGGATGGGCAGCGTGGGTGAGTAGATGGGTCGTCGGACAGTCAGGCAGGGTGGAGAGATGGGTGGATGAATCGGTGGGGTGGGCAAAGTATGTGAGGAGAGGTGGTTGGGTAGGGTGAGTTCGTGCATACGTCACATGGAAAGAAGCGACGGATATGCCTTATTAAAAAGAAAGTGACCACAGTGGAACAATAGCTGAACTATTGTCCAGTGCCGAAGCTCCCACATTTTTTCTGCCCTCCATCGTCGGAATATCTATATCACTAACATGATTATAAAACGGTCAGTAAATCATCCTTCAGTTGTTCTAACAGTTCTTGCGACACTTGACTTGTTCCATACTTACAGGAATATATACACCAGCTCCTCATACTCTTTCTGTTGTTACTTAACTACTGATCAAGACTAGTTTTTGTAGCTTGTAAAGCAGGAGAGGGTCTTGTTGTTATAAATTCCTTTCGAGTACAGAAATCTATCAGAAAATTTCCGTTTCATTCATTTCCTTGATGGATTAGGAAAGCTTCGCTTTATATAGTCAGGTGGCTCAGCGGCAAATTTTGCCATTATCGTTACATGGTGGATAAGAGCACAGAATTTGGCATGAGGCTTCCTTAGAGTCTAATGATGAATTTTAGAGGGGTGCCTTCCGGAAAATATATATATATATATATATATATATATATATATATATATATATATATATATATATATATATATACCCTATATTGAAGGTGGAAAAATGGCATTTTGCTAAGATAATAAAAATCGTGATTAGACGATGTTGATTGAAGATACATAAAATCTGACACCAAACGTCTGAAACGAAATTAAATTTTACATCTTTTTTGTTCTATGCACTTTTTTTATCCGATTCACAATTCATGAGATAATGAGGTTTTTTGAGTTTGTGAGTTAATTTTTTGGAATTGTAATAAATCTACATTGGTTAAAGATACATTAAATTTGAAACCACTGTTAGAAAGGAAATTAAATTTTGCAACTTTTTATTCATGCCATTTTTTTTTTTTTTTTTTTCTGATTCACCGTTTACGAGATATTGAAGTTTTTTTTTAGGTGTGGAGTAAATATTCCATAAAATTTTCCCATTTTAAAGATTATCATCATTATAGGCATTACATGGAAAGGATATTGCATTCTGTACTGTGATATTTTATTATTATTATTGAAACATCCATTAAAAATACATATTTTCACATAAAATCTACTAGACTAGATTTTATAAAAGTAACTATAATCATTGTAGGGAATGAACTTAATTTTACTTTTATTGTAAATTATGATGTTTATGAAAAATTGTTGAAATCAATTCAGTATCTCCCACAGCAACGAAGAGGCAAATGCCTGCATTGTATCCCCCAGTGCTGGCAGCCTCTCCTTTTTAGACTATTGTCTATTTATCTAATACATTTGCACTTACAAAGTGGTGAACAATCTACATTTGCTTTATCACACTTGCAGACGGTGCAGTCCCCTTTGCAGGAGCATTTGATCAGTTCCCCGCACGATCTGGACACTTCTGGAATAGTCATCCAAACTGGTACCCATGATGCAGATACCTTGGTCCAGGCAAAATCCTGTGGGGAAGGAACCACAAGCTGTGTTTGTCTGCTGGTCGTCCAGATTCCTGCTTGATACATTGCGCAGTGGACATGCTGCAGGAGCGCATCACTGGTGGGTGGCAGTCTGTCCACTGCTTGATTCTTCTGACAAAAGAGCTCCCTTCTCATATCGTTGACTGAACTCAAAGGGCTGGTTCTGTCATACAATATGACATTCAATCTCTCTAGCTTCTTGAAATGTTCGTCTTCGACATCCAGCAACTGTGAAGGGATGACCAGTGAGATACACAAATGTCTCTGTCACATCTTCATAAACCTGCAAAGCCTGCCAAACCGACTTCCATTGAAGGCACAGGTTGTGTTGCAACCTGAAACTGCATGGAACAGAGGTAACGCTCGTGATTTTGGCTCACCGAGGCTTGCACAAATGGAGTTTATGTGGTAAAACCTGTAGTTTCTGCCCATATCAAAGGCTACCCATATGTTGACCAAAGGACAAGTCGCAATCGAGTCATGAAATGAGCGCGCGTGCTTGCGCGAGTGAGTGTGTGTGTGTGTGTGTGTGTGTGTGTGTGTGTGTGTGTGTTCTTACCTAATTGTTCTTACCTAATTGTATCTTTACAGGAATGAGTCAAGCTCGTACTGTCCCCTGTCTTAAACCATATTTATCGTACATATCCTTAAATTTGTGAATTGTTTTGGCACACACTATTTCATTCGGTAGTGCATTCCATTGATCAATTGCTCTGTTTGGGAAACTGAATTTCCTTACGTCTTTATCACCTCTCTTCTTATGCAGTTTTTTGCAGTGTCCTCTTGCTGATGCTTCTCCATATGTTAAGTAATCATTTATGTCTATTTTCTCCTTCCCTGATATGTACTTATATAGCATTATCATGTCACCTCTTTTCCTTCTCTCCTGTAGTGTTGGTAGATTCAGTTTATTTAGTCTTTCTTCGTAGCTTAGGTCCCTTAAGCTTGGTATCCATCTTGTAGCGGCCTTTTGAACTTTTTCAATCTTGTCTATGTGCTTTTTGAGATGAGGACTCCAGACTACTGATGCATATTCCAAGGTTGGTCTAATGAATGATGTTATTATCCTTCTTAGCATGTCTTCATTTATGTATGTGAATGCTATATAGGGTTTTATTTCCTAACTTATAATCCCAATCAGGTCTTTTTCCACTTTTACCAAACTTGATTACTTGACACTTGTCCACATTGAATTCCATTTGCCATGTACTACTCCATTCATGAAGTTTATTTAATTCTTCTTGTAGCTCTTTACAAGAGTCTGTGTTAGTAATTCCCCTTTGTATTTTTGCGTGATCTGCAAACATATTCAGATAGCTCTCATTTCCAGTGTTACTGTTTATATCATTTATATACACTAAAAACATGATTGGTGCCAGCACTGAACCCTGTGGTACTCCACTAGTCACTTCTTTCCATGATGAGTAGTTTCCTCTTAGTACTGTTCTCATTTCTCTTTTTATGAGAAAGTCTTGCATCCAACAAAACAGATTGCCTCGAATTTCTCCTTGATGGTACAGTTTCCATAAAAGTCTTTGGTATGGTACTTTGTCAAAAGCTTTTTTGAAATCAAAAAAAGATACTGTCCACCCATCCTTCCCTTTCCTGTATTGTGTTTGTTACTCTGTCATAGTAGCTCAACAGATTAGTATCACATGATTTTCCTTTTCTGAAACCAAACTGTCTTTCTGTTATCATACTGTGTTCTTCTAGATGATTTTCCCAAGCTTTTCTTATAAGCTTTTCTAATACCTTGCTTACAACACTGGTCAGTGATACTGGTCGGTAGTTAAGTGGATTTTGTCTATTTCCTTTCTTGAATAAGGGGACAATATTTGCTTTTTTCCAAATATCAGGTAGTTTTCCTTGACTCAAGGATTTCTTAAAAATTAAAAATAATGGTTTACTCAACTCCTTTGCACATTCTCGTAGTACCCAACATGAAATTTCATCAAGACCACTTGCTTTTCCTCTGTCTAATCTACTTAACTCCTCCTGTATTACTTTTTCTGCTATTTGTATATCTGGTAGTATGTGAGGATATGCATGTTCCACATAGTCCCTCTCAAAATTTTTTCCTTCTGTAAAAACTAATTGGAAATTCTTATTTAGTGCTTCACAAATATCTTTCTCTTATGTATAAGTGATTCCCTCGTCCGTAATTGTTTGTATTATATCTTTTACTTTGGTTTTGCTTCTGATATAGCTGTAAAACAGCTTTGGTTGATCACCACTTTTATTTATTATATCCTCCTCAAACTGTTTTTGGGTTTCCCTCCTTATTCTTGTATAATCGTTTCTTGCCTGTCTGTAATTAATATACGCCCTTTCACTATTATGTCTTCTGTATCTATTCCATAACAAATCTCTTCTTTCTCCTGATTTTTTACATTCTGTATTGAGCCATTTCTGTATTTTCTTATCTGCTTCTTTGTGCTGTGGGATGTACTTCTGGACTCCTATTTCATAAAATTCATAGAATTTTTTATATACAGCATTTAAATCTTGTCCTCTAAACTCATTTTCCCAATCAGCTTCTAAGAAATACTTCTTTAGGTCTTGATAATTTCCCTTTTTATAGTTTAGGCTCTCTTTGTAACTGTCATTGCTGTTTACTATGTCATATGCTATCCTGAAGTTATAATTTAGTACTGCATGATCGCTTTTGCCGAGTGGAGGGTGATATATTAAACTGTCAATATCATTTTCTTGCCTAGTAAATATTAGATCTAGCATTGAAGGTACATCAAGTCCTCTTTTTCTGGTGGTTTCCCTCACATGTTGCGTTAGGAAGAACTCTTGTACGAGATCCAGGAGCTTTTGGTCCCAACAGCTTTCTTGGCTAATTATATCTAGAGTATTCCAATTTATATTTGTATTGAAATCCCCAGTTAGTATAATCCTTCCTGATTTCTCTTCCATTTTATGTAGTAATGATCTTAAACTCTGAATTGTACTCTCTGCCAGGTCCTCATATTCATCCCTTTCCCATGTGTTTGATTTGGGTGGCATGTACAAATTGGCTACAATTACTTCACCCTCAGATGTGTTGATCTCTACTGCAATCAGTTCTACTTGTGATGGTATATCTAGTTTTATTTCATTGACTTTTAGATTTTTCTTAGGTAATATTATAATTCCTCCTCCTTTTTTTTAAAATTTCTGTCTCTTCTCCATATATTGTATTCCTCTAAGTTTAGTATGTCATTGGATATCCTTGGTGTTAATTTTGTTTCAGTTAGGCATATTATTTGTGGTTCATTTTCTCTGACATAATCATTCATCTCTAGTAATTTAGATATCATTCCATCCACATTTGAGTACATCAATTTTATCATCTTGTTTATATACTTGTCATGACATGGTTCTACTACCTTCCTCCTTTTTATTCCATCCTGTTTGTGTACCACTTTCGTACCTGCAATCCTATTACTTTGTAAAAAAAAGTTCTTCTTCTCTTCTGATCTTCCCTCATTTTTTGTTTTTGCTTCCTCCCTTTTTTCTTTCAGTAATTTCAGTTCCTCTTGTGTGTGTGTGTGTGTGTGTGTGTGTGTGTGTGTGTGAACCAAAACAACTCAGACGGTTTGTATTTAATTTTAAATAAATTCTTTCCCTACAATGATTGTAGTTATTTTTATAAAAGTTTTGTCTAGTATATTTTTTTGTGAAAATATGTATTTTTAATGGATGTTTCAATAATAATAATAAAATATCACAGTACAGAACGCAATTTCCTGTCCATGTAATTCCTATAATGATGAAAATCTTTAAAATGGGAAAAAATTATGAAATATTTACTCCACACCTAAAAAACCCTCAATATCTCGTAAATGGTGAATCAGATTTAAAAAAAAAAAGTGTCACGAATAAAAAAGATTCAAAATTTAATTTTCTTTCTAACAGTGGTTTCAAATTTATTGTATCTTTAACCAATGTAGTTTTATTACAAAAAAAAAAAAAAACTCACAAACTCAAAAAGCCTCATTATCTCATAAACGGTGAATCGGATCAAAAAAGTGCATAGAACAAAAAAGATGTAAAATTTAATTTCCTTTCAGAAGTGTGGAGTACCAATCTTTATGTATCTTCAAACCAATATCGCCTAATCACCATTTTATATTATCTTAGAAAAATGCCCTTTTTCCACCTTCAATATAGGGTATTTATATATATTTTTTAAATATTCCGGAGGGCACCCCTTCTAAAATTCATCATTAGACCCTAAGTAAGCCTCATACCAAATTCGGTGCTCTTAGCCACCTGACTAATAGTATGGCAAATGGAAACGTGTAAAACCTGCTAAACAGGCTTCACTAGGCAAATGATGAATATCTGGCATGAGGACTTCGTGCCCTCAGGAATTCTGAGACAATGTTCCTTCATGCTTGTGAAAACGTATGCATAGACTTGCTGTTAAATGCCAACCTGATCTGACATTAAATTGTGTATGAAATAATTAGAAGACTGTAGTATTAATAGCCGTGACTGTGATTTACTGATTTCCACTGTGCACCTGTGAAGTGGCTGAGTCTGCTGGTATGGGCTATTTATAGTGAAAGTAGGTTTACTGTTTAGCCTCGAAATTTACCCATTAATCAAAAGCTAACGTTGGGTCTGGTTAGTACTTGGATGGGTGACCGCCTGGGAACACCAGATGCTGTTGGCATCCCTACTTGTCAAGTGGGGTTGGTGGAGGATTAGTGCCCCTCCCTGTAAAACAATTAACTCTAAGCCGTTGGCCACCCCGTTTGGGATACATGGCGTCTGGCAATGAATGAATGAATGAATATTCCTTTAGAACTGAGCCATAATTGACTGTGAATTTATTGACCAAAGGATCATCGTCCTTGTTGATGGCTTTCCATAATAGCCTACTATGTTGTGCGTTGGCTATTCTCCACAATCCTCCAAGAATAAACGGAAACATAGGGAATAATTGGAGCAAAAAGCTATTATTCGACGCACTTTCTTTGAACAATTGGCACTTTAGACAATCTTATTTCGTCACATATAAAGTGTATATCTCACTGATCTTTTTACTTCCTCATAAACAGTGCATCTCACCTTCTCGAGCATACATTCAGGAGTGCCGTCTGGGGGTGACAGCAGTGCCACCAGTAGCAGCGGAGGCGGCAGCGGCAAAGCGAGCAGCAGTGGGGGCAAGGCTGGCGGTGCGGGTGGCGGGGGCGGAGGTTGGGTGGCAGGGTTGGTGCCACCCATGATGCTGGTGCTGGCCGCCACCCTCGCCACCGTCATCATCCTCGCATTTGTCATTATCATCATCCTGAAGAGGCGTGGTCGCCGGGCACGCCACAGGAACACACAGCTCCAGCAGGTCTGTAATAGCACCGTGATACTGCACGTTAATATGCTATCTATCTATCTATCTATCTATAGCCCGACGCCCTAATCCTGCAAAGGGTGGCCGCAGACAAAACGCCTCCAAGTCATTCTGTCACCCACCATTTGACTACCCTTCCCCCAACTCACCCCCCCTCCCTCATATACCTCTCAACTCCATCCCTCCACCTCATCCTCGGTCTACCCCTCCCTCTCCCTCCCTCCACCTCACCTACATACACCCTCTTAGTCAGTCTTTCATTCTCCATTCTCTCCACATGTCCAAACCACCTCAGTGTATTTCTCCTAATCTTCTCAACCACATCCACATCTACCCCACAACGTTCCTTCACTTCTTCATTCGTCAACCTGTCCCTCCACGTCACTCCACATGCTCCTATCAAGTAACTCATTTCCACTGCTCTCACTCTTGACTTGTTCCCCTCTTGCAAGGTCCATGCCTCGCTTCCATACGTCAGGGTAGGGATCACAATGCCATCATGCAGTGACTTCTTAACATCCATACTCACCTCCCTATTTCTCATCACTGCTTTCAACGTACCAACAACCTTCCTTCCCTGCTGTACCCTTTCACGTACTTCATCCCCCAAAGTTCCATCCTTACTCATCACACTACCCAAGTACTTGAATGCACTCACATTCTCCATATCCTCATCATCCAACCTCACTGCACACTCTGTGACTTCATTCCTCTCAAACACCATACCTTTACTTTTGTATACATTAACTTTCAGCTTCCTCCTCCTACACACTGTCCCAAATTCATTCACCAAACCTTGCAACTCCCATTCATCTTCACTCAACAATACTGTATCATCAGCAAACAGCAACACCGGAAGCTTCCAAATCTCACCCTCATTCATTAGGGCCACCCCCACATCCACTGCCCTACCTTGCACCTCCTTTACAAACCCATTCATATATATATTAAACAGCCATGGAGACATCACACACCCCTGTTTCAGTCCCACATTGAGATCAAAGGACTCACTCAGCTCACCATCCACTCGCACCGTAGCCCTAGCTCCCTAGTACATACTATTCTCAGCACTCAACAATTTCCCCTCCACTCCATATATTCTTAATACCTTCCACATACGTTGCCTATCTATTCTGTCATAAGCTTTCTCCAAGTCCATGAAGGCAGCATACACTTTCCTTCCCTTCTCTAGATACTTCTCCACTAAACATCTTAGAACAAATATCTGATCTACACACCCTTTTCCCTTCCTAAATCCCCCTTGTTCTTCTCCAACTAGCTCCTCTGCCATATTCCTAACCCTATCAATGAGTATTCTACTATATATTATACCAGTGACACTAAGAAGGCAAATACCACTATGGTTACCACATACTTCTCTCTCCCCTTTTCATTTGTACAGAGGAACAATTATACCTGATTTCCAGTCCTCTGGAACCCTTCCCTCTTCCCAAGCCAATCTACACAACTTCCATATCCACTCCACAACAATCTCACCCCCATACCTCAGCATTTCACCACACACTCCATCAATTCCTGGGGCCTTTCCCAGCTTAATCTTCTGCATCGCTTCCACTACTTCCGCCCTACTGATCTCTTCCTGCCTCCTCTCATCTCTTCTTCTCCCAGACATTCCCCAACCACTTATACTCACACTGCTCTCACTCTCTGCATTCAACAAATCCTCAAAGTGCTTCTTCCATCTCCTCAATTTCTCTCTCTTCTCCACCAACAACCAATTATTCCTATCTTTCACTCCCCTATTATTTCCCCTTTCACACTGCCTTACTTTCTTTACCTCATTCCAAAACAATTTCTTACTCTCCCTCCACTTCACACTCAGATTCCTCCCAAACTCTTCATCCACTTTCTTCTTAATCTCCTTCACCAGTCTCTTAACCTCCCTTCTCCTGCTCACATATACCTCTCTCTTCTCTCTCTCATCTTCTCCCCTACCTCTACTCGCCAACCATTCACCATATGCCTTCTTCTTTTGTTCCACAGCTCGTTTCGCTTCATCATTCCACCATAATGTCCCTTGTACACCCTTGCATCTCCTCCTCACTCCACAACCCGCCTCAGGCGCTGCGCCTATCTCTTCCGTGAATATCTTACATATGTCTTCCACCCCTTCCATCTGCTCTAGTTCATACCTTCCCAATCTTTCTTCCACTATGCTCTTATACTCTGTCATTTTCTCACTATCTTGCAATTTCTCCAATCTTCTCACAGGAGCTGCTTCCTCCTGTCTTCCCCTTCGCCTTCTCAACCATTTTCGTTGCATCTTTACCTTGGCCATCACTAAGTGATGGTCCGAGACTCCATTCCCCCACCCTCTCCACACTCTTGCATCCAACACTTGTCTTCCCATTCGCTCATCCACACACACGTAGTCTATCATTGCCTTTCGTTCAACAAGTTCACCATCCATCCTCCTCATTACTCTCCATGTTTACCAGTGGATCATGTTATGACGAAAGTAGGTGTTGGCTATTGCAAACCCCTTACAAGCACAGATGTCCACCAAAGCACTACCATTCCCATCTACTTCAGCTGGCACACCCCACTGACCAACCACTCCATCCACTCGTACATTCCCAACTTCGCCATTCATGTCTCCAGTCAACAGCACTCTCTCGCTCCTCTCAAACTTGTCCATACATGCTTCTACTCTCGCCCAAAACTCATCTTTCACTCTTGCCACTCGATCCTCTGTTGGAGCATAAACACATACAATCGCCCATGCTTGTATACCTACTTTCATCCTCACCCATACAATCCTTGCACCCATTGTTCCATACTCTCATATATTCTCCTTCCACTTCTTGCATATCATCAGACATACTCCCTCTCTTGCCCTCTCATTCTCACTGACTCCTGCACATATACCTACACCATATTCCCATTCTCTCACCCTTTCACCTTTTCATTTAGTTTCAGTCAATCCACATATATCCACTTTTGCATCCTCAAGCACCTGAACAATCTCTCTCTCTTTCACTTCATCATTCACTCCTCTCACATTCCATGTTCCCACCCTAAGACTGTCCTTTGTCCGTTCCTTAGTCGTCAACGTATGGTCCGTCCGGGTCCAAGGCGCTTTATTCGCTTTTTTAGTTAGTTCTGTTTACGGGGTGGGGCACTAACCCACCACCAACCCTTTTAGTCGCCTCGTACGACAAGCAGGGATACTGGGGGAGTATTCTTGAAACTCCCCTACCCCCAGGGAAGAGGGTGCAGAATGGAAATGCAGCAAATGATGACGTATACGCAGGGTGATAAATTTAACAAAAATAGGGGAATGAATATTTTGTGTGAAATATACAAGAATGCCTGGATGAATGGAGTTATTCCATTGGAATGAAGAAAGGCTTATACTGTTCATTTATCAGAAATGAAAAAGTGACTAACCCGTTTGCAAAATTTATTGACGGATGGTATTGTTTTCGTAACCTCGGGCTTAGCTGAATGTGAACGCAGTTGACTGTTGCCTGAAGATGCCCTTCTGCAGCTTACTAGCCTCCTGTCAGGGACAGAAATGGAGTTGAGGGAGTTCGCATAGCCACGCAGCAGAGCTGCCCTGTTATATCAGTACCATCACGTGAAGGCGCCACTCTCCAGCACCTGTCGTGTAATACGTTTCCTGACTGTTATTGGGGATTCATTCTGAATAATAATAATAATAATACAGTATGGATAAGAAGGGTATCAGAATGAATGGTGGGCAAGAAGCAGAGTCGATTTAACAGAGGTAGGGGAAATGTGGATCAAACTCTCGTAGTAAAGGGGATAGATGAGAAAGTCTGTAATAGGAACGGTCATTTACGACCAGGGAAAAAGCATGTGGCGGAGAAAACAGAATTGGATTACATATTCTTATTTGATGGTGTGAACGGAAAACAACTGCATGCCTTAAAAGTATTTATAATTGTGAATTATGTTTAAAATGATGGCTAAGCAAGGTGCTTGGTATCAGTGGAATGAAAGAGGGGTGTGTGATAGGCTTGTGAATATTTAAATATGTTCCTAGCCCGCTGTTCGGTTACAGTAACTTCAGCATCAAGCTGCTGTTTTTATTGTATTCTGGCTATCATTAAAGGCTTTCATTGATAGCCAGAATATAAGGAACTAACTTTTCACAGAGGCACAGAAAGCAGAAGATCTTCAGGTTTTGACACTAGAAAGACCTCCTGTCTTTAGAAGGTTTTATTATTGTAGGTCAGTATCAATGGTTCAGCTTCGCTATGGAAGTTTGCTATCAGTGCTTCATACAGTTTCAGATGGTTCTGATTCAGAAGCTGCGGCAGAATTAATTGGACTGTACAAAAAGTTAGAGTCTTTCAGGTTCGTAATGGATCTACATATTATTGAACAAGTCCTTAGAGTTATCAATAGTTTGTCAGATCAGCTTCAAGCAAAGGAAGCCTTACTATCAGAAGCTTGGTCTCTCATACAGGCAACTATTAAAGAATTGTAAGTCTTGAGACCTGACGAGGCTTTCTCTTATTTTTTTGACAAAGGTAAAGATTTTGCTTCAACATATGTGACTGATACCAACTTGGAAAATTCAAATCACTTGGGCATACCTAGGAGAATTCAGAAGGTATCATCAAGACTAAAGAGCTTCTTAACTGATTCAGCGCTAGGGAGAAGTGAGGTGAATAATTGTATTGCTCCAAAGACTGAAATCAAAAGAACCTATTTTGTTATATTAGAGTTCTCTCAGAGCTTGATAATCGCATCACACAAAAATGCCCTTAATAAAAGCAATGAATGCACCTGATTGCAATTCCAAAGACTTTCCAGAATATGAGAAGCTTTCTATTATAGGAGAATTTTTCAAATTCTTCTAGTTTCCCAAATATCTGTTGCAAAAAGACATTTTCTAAGTAAGAGTGACAAGCCAAAGCATCTGTTTGAATTATATGATGAACTCAAACCATTAGATTGTGCTTATTCAGAAATAGTGAAAATTTTCAAAATCCTTATCACCCTTCTAGTTACTACTGGAGGCAATGAACGACTTTTTTTTCAGTACTTAGCTTAGTCAAGACTCAGTGAGAATTGATCGCTTAGTAACTTGCTACTTAGGGCCTCAGAAAAAGGAACTTGTTAAAAATCTTAACTTTAACACCCTGGTTGATAACTTTGCAAACAGAGATCACGGAGATATCCACTGTTGTGGTAGTTTATTCATTTTCCAATGCAATAAGTATACATAGTTTAGTTTTCAGTTTCCTCTAATGAATTCTGAAATTTTTATGCTATTCTTACCTGGGCCTCTTCCGAATTTAAAAACCATCATTTTATTTCTCCCACCTCTTAGTGTGTCAGGACTCCATATTATAATTACAAATCATAATAGATAGATAGATAGATAGATAGACAGACAGATAGAAGCAGCAAGTCAGGGGATGAGATAGGTATTGTGTCTGCGAGAATTGAGCAATGCTAAATATGCTTACACACTCTAACTCAAGGAATGCTTGATAGGCACACGACAGCGCCTCGTGACCATACACACACATACTCACACACAGGCTTTAGAAAGTTCACATCAGAATATTCCACGTGACACAACCCCTGCTAAAATAGGATTTTAGGAAACAGAGCTCAGAAGGAGGTTAGCCATAGAACCGACAATTAGTGGAGAGAGTGAACAAGAAGAGGGGTCCAACTAGATTTGCTAAGTATATTGTCTCTGTATTATACGCTGCTCAACTTAAGACTTCCTCTGAAGATAATAAATCAATATCAACTCCCTATATTCATCTTTAACTCCTCCTGCTCTTCAATTATCAAAATAACAAAAACTCAAGACTCACCTATTACAAGAATTGAGAGTCAAAAGTGTAGAGGTTACTTTTTCACATTACTTTATATGGTTCATGGTATTTTGAGGGCTAGTAAGCTGAAACCTTTCCATTTTTAATTCATTTACAAGTTCACAACTTTTCATTCTCAATTTTATATTCCTTATCTTTTCATTAGGCTCTAAGAATGAATTCGGTTTAAGCTTTCACTAATACAAATATTTTCATTGCTATTTGGTCTATTATCCAAGTTCTTTAGCATATAAGGCAATCATATGTACTTTACCATGCACTTTAAACTACATATTCAACTTCACACAGAGCTACTGCCAGTGCCAGAATATCCATTAGGGTGTGTCAGGAAGTATATATATATATATATATATATATATATATATATATATATATATATATATATATATATATATATTGTTACATAGCCTATGATTTCATCATCCTTTGTATAATTCTAACGTACAGTATGCTGCATGTTTGATCACGATTCGCCTCGTGGCTTCCATAGTGACCAAGCTTCCGTGTTCTACCTCACTCCCCCTTCTCCTCCCTTATAGTAGAGTAAGTCGTTCTTTCTGTTGTTCAGAGCAGGAGTGTCAACTCTTTGTCCCCTATGGCTTCATTTGCGTGTCCTTCTTACAAGTTGTATCAAGCTCTGCCGGCCCCTATATAATGAGCTCAGTCTCTGCATTAATTGCCACTTAGATCTACTCCTCATTTTGTTCACATCTCAGTCCTCCCCTGCACAGTTGTTATTATTTTTGTGAGTGCTCTGGAAGTCTCCAACAATCTAGCTGCTGTGTAATTTGAGTATAAGTGTTATTAAATTTTTTCTTGTACTGTATAACATAAGGTGTTAATTCGTAGGCCTGGTAAGGTTTTTGTGATTAATGTAAAGTTTTACTGTCAGCCAGTAGTAATAATATTTTGTATCTGTTATAATATATCTTGCATTAACTGAGCATTATCCGGTTTTCTCATTTTATCAGGGCTGACTTAGATAGATTTACTCTTGCTAATATTGTGTTAATAGAGGCTATTGCAGTTAACCATATATTTAACCTGTTTTTTGCCATTACATTATCCTTATGAGTCCTGAATGCTTAGTTGTTAGTTTGAGCATTAAACTTTAACTTGTAATTTTACCTAACTCTTTTGTTTTGAACCTGGAACTTTACGTGACAGTAGTGATTTTTTAGTATTCTCACTTAAAGTGTACATTATCCTTCTCTGTTCCGTAACATAAATTTGGCGACCTCTCATCAGGATATTCAGGATATTATCATAAGGATATTGCTTGATATTTTGTGACTGTGATTTATTCATGATGTCTACTATTACTACTCTTGATGAAGCCAAAGATTTTTTGTCAAATGTGCAAACAGTGTGTGATGTAGAAAACAGAACAAAGAATGAACTTAAGCTTGTTGCTCAACAATTGGGAATTGCTGTTCACTCTCATCATTCTAAAGATCAAATTGTTGACATGATTAATGAAAGCTTGTTTAATGTAACTCCTCCAGATGAGCAAACGCAAATTCAAATAGCTAAGTTACAGCTAGCCCTGCAGGAGGCTCGAGCTAAGGAGGCTGAGTTTCTGGCTCGTGCCAAGGAGGCTGAGTTTCAGGCACAAGTTGAACTTGCTAGGATTCAGGCAGACTATGAGTATCGCATGAAACAAGGTGGAACTGGATCATCTAGCTCTGATGATTTTGATGTGGCTAAAAATTTTAAACTTGTCCCTCCTTTTAATGAATCTGATTTAACAAAGTATTTTCAGTTGTTTGAGAGGGTAACTACAGGTTTTAATTGGCCCAAAAAGTATTGGCCAGTACTCCTTCAAACTGTTCTCACCGGTAAAGCTCAAGTAACTTATGCATCTTTGCCTCAGGATCAAACTGATAATTATGATGTAATTAAGAGCTTGATTCTTAAGGCCTATGAGCTTGTTCCTGAAGCCTATAGAGTAAAAATTAGAACAACTTATAAGCAAGATAAGCAATCCCATGTTGAGTATGCAAAAATCAAAGAAAATCTGTTAGAGCAGTGGTTAAATTCTAAGAATGTAAATTCTGATTTTGATAAATTTAAGCAGATGATTTTGCTGGAGGACTTCAAAAGGTGTATTAATAAAGATGTAAGCCTATATCTTGATGAGAAAAGAATAGATAATTTGTCTGATGCTGCAGTTTTAGCTGATGAATATGTTCTCACTCACAAGAGATATTCTAAAGAAAAAAGGAAAGCTGAGAGTAAGTACATTGCCTCTACTCAGAGTACAGGTAACAGGAAAGAGAATAAAGATGATGTTTCTCAGGAAGTAAATACCAGCTCCACCTCTAGATTTCAGAAAAGTAAATGTACTTATTGTAGTAAGCTTGGTCATACTACGGAGAAATGTTTCAGGAGACAGCGTGATGTGAACAAAAAGGAGTCTTTAAATATTCAGTCAATTGGTCTAGTGTCCACCCTTCAGAGTTCCCAAAATTCTTTAACCGAGTTAACTGAACCTGCTTTGAGGGGTAAATTAAATTCTCTTGATGGAGCTCCTCTTTTGAGCAGTAACGTGGGTGACACTCTCAAGAGTTCATGTGCTAATTTCCTGTCTGATGGTTTTGTCAGTCCTCTGGACAGTAATGACAGGAAATCAGTTAAAATATATCGTGATACAGGTGCTTGCCAATCCCTTATCCTGACCAGTGTTCTAGGCTCTAATGTTAATTCCTCTGATGAAACTGTAATCTTACAAGGTGTAGGGAATAATTACTTCTCAGTCCCTCTGTGCAGAGTGAATTTAGAGTCTGGTTTTGTTGATGGTTCCGTTATGGTTGGGTTGGTTGAGACACTCCCAATGTCAGGTGTAACTTTCTTACTTGGAAATGATATTGGTAGAAGTCAAGTGTGTCCAGCTCCTCAGTTGTCTAGTGAACCAGTGACTGCGACCCAGGATTGTGATGTCCGTGATATGTTCTCTGCATGTGCTGTCATTAGGGCTAAGTCTAAAGTTACTGGTGACTTAGAGGATAATGATGATGATGATATTATCCTAGCTGACACTTTTCTTGCTAATTTGGACCATTCACTAGATGAGGCAGTACCCCGTAGTGTTGATAATTTGTCTCGTCAGGAGTTGGTTGAGTTGCAGGTTGCTGACCCTGAGTTGAAAGGTCTAGCTAACTCTGCTTGCAGTGAGGAAGAGTCAGCTGGTGCTTCTACTTGTTATTATATAAAGTCAGGAGTACTTATGAGAAAGTGGAGAACCCCAACAGCATCAGCTGACTGTGAATGGGAGGTTGTACATCAAGTTGTCATCCCTCGTGTTTGTAGGCAGTATATCATTAGAGTGGCTCATGTTTCCAGTTTGGCAGGACACCTTGGAGTGAGGAAGACTGTGGCACGCATTTTGAAATACTTCTACTGGCCAGGTATCTTCAGAGATGTTTCCTGGTACTGTAAGTCTTGTCACACCTGTCAAGTTGTGGGGAAGTATAATCAGACCGAAAAGGTTGCACCTCTAGTTCCCATTCCTCCTTTTGAGGCGCCATTCACCCGTGTGTTGGTGGATATTGTGGGCCCTCTTCCTAAGACTTCTTCAGGATTTTCTTATGTGTTGACCCTGATTGATATGGCTACTCGTTTTCCTGAAGCCATTCCACTTCGAAACATCTCAGCAAAGAACGTGGTTAAGGAAATGCTGGGGTTCTTCACCAAGTTTGGTCTGCCCAAGGAGGTACAGTCAGACCGGGGAAGTAATTTCATGTCAAACGTTTTCAAGCAGTCTCTGAAAGAGTTGGGCATCTCCCAGATCACGTCTTCAGCTTACCATCCCCAGACCCAAGGAGCGTTGGAGAGATATCATCAAACACTCAAATCGATGCTCAAGAAATACTGTTTGGAACATCAGAAAGACTGGGATAAAGGTCTTCCATTCGTTGTATTTGCCGCAAGAGAATCTCCAAATGAATCACTGGGCTTCTCACCTTTTGAACTACTGTTTGGCCATGAAGTAAGAGGACCCCTTAAGCTACTCAAGGAATGCTGGCTGTCGGAGGAAGATGACGTCAACCTGCTGGAGTATGTGATGAAGTTCAAAGAACGGCTGTCCACTGCTTTACAGCAGGCAAGAGAGAATTTAGGAGCTGCTCAGGAGAAGATGAAGACTTGGTATGATAAGAAGTCCAGATTACGCCACTTTCAGCCAGATCAGGTTTTGATTCTGCTATCGGTGCATGGGCAACCTCTTCAAGCCAAGTTTAGTGGTCCTTATTTCGTGGAGAAGAAACTCAGTGATGTCAACTATGTCATCGCCACACCAGTTCGTAGAAAGAGGAAGCAACTTTGTCACATCAACATGCTAAAGTTATATCACAGGCTGGACGAAAATAACCCAGTCTGCATTGTAGCTGTTCCACCCGAGTCTGCAAGTGAAGCTCTCCCATGCAGCATGAGCCTGAGTGATAGTTTGGGGAAGAATCCTGATATCATGAATGATCTCCAGACTAAGCTTTCTCATCTAGCTCCCGAGGAAAGGCAAGAGTTATCGGCATTACTGCAGGAGTACCCGCAAGTGTTCCGTGCCACTCCAGGAAGAACCACTGTGTTGATGCATGATGTCGATGTTGGAGACGCAAACCCAATTAAACTGCCTTCTTACCGTGTGAACCCAGTGAAAGTTCCTCTCATCCAGAAGGAGCTTGGCTACCTGTTGGACCACAAGATGATTGAGCCCTGTCAGAGCGAGTGGAATTCTCCTGTCACTCTAGTCCCTAAGCCAGGTGGGTCACAGCGGCTTTGCATCGACTACAGACGTGTTAATTAGATAACCAAAACAGACACTTACCCTCTCCCTCGCGTGGAAGATTGCATAGACAAGATAGGAAAGGCTAGGTACATAAGTAAGTTTGATTTGTTAAAGGGATACTGGCAAGTACCTATGACTGAATGTGCTAGGAAGATCTCATGTTTTCTAACACTAGGAAAGACTTTTGCATGTTCTGTAAAGCCATATGGTATGAAGAATGCACCAGCCACATTTCAGAAGCTCATGAATGTTGTAACAGAGGGTTTGGCAGGGTGTGTTGTTTATATTGATGATGTATTAATCTTCAATGACAACTGGAAAGATCACCTATGCCATGTCAGTAAATTTCTTGAGCGTTTGTTTCAGGCTAATCTTGTAGCCTTGTGTGAGTTTGGTCAAGCTAAAGTTCACTACCTTGGGTACGTAATTGGTGATGAACATGTTGCACCACCAGTAGCTAAGGTTTAGGTTATAAGTGATCTTCCCAGACCTAAAAGTAGGAAAGAGCTACAAAGATTATTGGGAATGGTAGGTTATTACAGGAAATTTGTTCTTAACTTTTCAATTCTTGTATCACCACTTACAGACCTACTGAAAAAGGGAGTTAAATTTGTCTGGACCGATAACTGTGAATCCTCTTTCAGCAAACTTAAAGCTATCCTATTGAGTCAGCCAGTGCTCGCTACTCCAAATTTTGCTAAGCCTTTTAAGATGGCTGTTCACGCAAGTGATACGGGAGCCTGTATCATATTACAGTAAGAAGTTCACTCCACCTCAAAAGAACTACTCAACTATTGAGAAAGAGCTTTTGGCCTTGATTTTGGGTTTACAGCATTTTTCATTTTATTTGTGTTCTGGTTTTGACCCCATAGTCATTTATACCGATCATAACCCACTGAAATTCCTTAGTAAGTTTAAAGATAAAAATCAGAGATTGACAAGATGGAGTCTACTTCTTCAGGAGTATTCATTAGACATACATGTCAAGGGGAAAGAAAATGTTATTGCAGATTGCTTCTCTAGACTTTAGACAGATTGTTTTAGAGTAATAAGAAATTTCCTTTGTAAATTTCTTTTTCTTTGTGGGGAGGTGTTACATAGCCTATGATTTCATCATCCTTTGTATAATTCTAACGTACAGTATCCTGCATGTTTGATCACGATTCGCCTCGTGGCTTCCATAGTGACCAAGCTTCCGTGTTCTACCTCACTCCCCCCTTCTCCTTCCTTATAGTAGAGTAAGTCGTTCTTTCTGTAGTTCAGAGCAGGAGTGTCAACTCTTTGTCCCCTATGGCTTCATTTGCGCGTCCTTCTTACAAGTTGTATCAAGCTCTGCCGGCCCCTATATAATGAGCTCAGTCTCTGCATTAATTGCCACTTAGATCGACTCCTCATTTTGTTCACATCTCTGTCCTCTCCTGTACAGTTATTATTTTTGTGAGTGCTCTGGAAGTCTCCAACAATCTAGCTGCTGTGTAATTTAAGTATAAGTGTTATTACATTTTTTCTTGTACTGTATAGCATAAGGTGTTAATTCGTAGGTCTGGTAAGGTTTTTGTGATTAATGTAAAGTTTTACTGTCAGCCAGTAGTAATAATATTTTGTATCTGTAATAATATATCTTACATTAACTGAGCATTATCCGGTTTTCTCATTTAATCAGGGCTGACTTAGATAGATTTACTCTTGCTAATATAGTGTTAATAGAGGCTATTGCAGTTAACCATATATTTAACCTGTTTTTTGCCATTACATTATCCTTATGAGTCCTGAATGTTTAGTTGTTAGTTTGAGCATTAAACTTTAACTTGTAATTTTACCTGACTCTTTTGTTTTGAACCTGGAACTTTGTGGGACAGTAGTGATTTTTAGTATTCTCACTTGAAGTTTTCATTATCTCCCTCTGTTCCGTAACAATATATATATATATATATATATATATATATATATATATATATATATATATATATATATATATATATATATATATATATATAAATATATATATATATATATATATATTGTTACGGAACAGAGAAAGATAATGTACACTTGAAGTGAGAATACTAAAAAATCACTAATATATATATATATATTGTTACGGAACAGAGAAAGATAATGTACACTTTAAGTGAGAATACTAAAAAATCACTACTGTCCCGTAAAGTTCCAGGTTCAAAACAAAAGAGTTAGATAAAATTACAAGTTAAAGTTTAATGCACAAACTAACAACAAAACATTCAGGACTCATAAGGATAATGTAATGGCAAAAACAGGTTAAATATATGGTTAACTGCAATAGCCTCTATTAACACGAAATTAGCAAGAGTAAATATATCTAAGTCAGCCCTGATAAAATGAAAATACACCGGGTAATGCTCAGTTAATGCAAGATATATTATTACAGATACAAAATATTATCAAAAATGACTGACAAAAAGAATCCCACACGATTCACCAAAACCTCACTAGGCCCACAAATCAACACCCCACGCTACACAGTACAAGAAAAAATGCAACAACAGTTATACTCAAATTACACACAGCTGCTAGATGGTTGGAGACTTCCGGAGCACTCACAACAATAACTGTACAAGGGAGGACAGAGATGTGAACAAAATGAGGAGTAGATCTAAGTGGCAATTAATGTAGAGACTGAGCTCATTATATAGGGGCTGGCAGAGCTTGATACAACTTGTAAGAAGGACGCGCAAATGAAGCTATGGGGACAAAGAGTTGATAATCCCGCTCTGAACAACATAAAGAACGACTTACTCTACTATAACGGTAGAAGGGGGGGACTGAGGCAGAACACGCTCGTGATCAAACATGCAGCATACTGTGCGTTAAAATTACACAAAGGATGATGAAATCATAGGCTATGTAACACCTCCCCACAAAGAAAAAGAAATTTACAAAGGAAATTTCTTATTACTCTAAAACAATCTGTCTAAACTCTAGATAAGCAATCTGCAATAACATTTTCTTTCCCCTTGACATGTTGTATGTCTAATGAATACTCCTGAAGAAGGAGACTCCATCTTGTCAATCTCTGATTTTTATCTTTAAACTTACTAAGGAATTTTAGTGGGTTATGATCGGTATAAATGACTATGGGGTCAAAACCATAACACAAATAAAATGAAAAATGCTGTAAACCCAAAATCAAGGCTAAAAGCTCTTTTTCAATAGTTGAGTAGTTCTTTTGAGGTGGAGTGAACTTCTTACTGTAATAAGATACAGGGTGTTCAATACCCTGATCATCCTCTTGCAGCAAAACAGCCCCAGCTCCTGTATCACTTGCATCAACAGCCATCTTAAAAGGCTTAGCAAAATTTGGAGTAGCAAGCACTGGCTGACTTAATAGGATAGCTATAAGTTTGTTGAAAGAGGATTCACAGTTATCGGTCCAGACAAATTTAACTCCCTTTTTCAGTAGGTCTGTAAGTGGTGATACAAGAATTGAAAAGTTAAGAACAAATCTCCGGTAATAACCTACCATTCCCAAAAATCTTTGTAGCTCTTTCCTACTTTTAGGTCTGGGAAGATCACTTATAACCTGAACCTTAGCTGCTGGTGGTGCAACATGTCCATCACCAATTACGTACCCAAGGTACTGAACTTTAGCTTGACCAAACTCACACTTTGATAAATTAGCTACAAAGATTAGCCTGAACCAAACGCTCAAGAAATTTACTGACAT
>NC_137023.1:28251503-28365205 GCF_032717465.1 Coenobita brevimanus | reverse complement strand
CTCCCAGTCCTCTCGGAACAAGATGGTGCCCTGCTGAAGAAGGTAACTTTGGCCTACGGTCCACCTTGTTCACAGTAAGATGAACTTGGGGTTGCTGCTGTCGCTGCCGCTGCCGCTGCTGCTGCTTCTGCTGCTGCTGCAATGTGGGAGTTCTTAAACCAAGTTAAACTGCCTGGTGGTAACAAGCATTCAATATAAGTGACGTCCTCGGAATGAAGGGGGTGATATGTGGCAATGTGTTTATCGTTAACCCCTTCAGTTTTGTAGGTCTTCCCATGGCTGGGTAAAATCCTCTGGAGTTAACAATAATGAACTATTAATACATGTTTGATAGTGACAGTGATGTGAGTGTGCCAGTGATATAATGAAAGTGATGATGGCCATGAAAATGATGACGATGAATATTATGATAATGAGAGTACTAGTGACAGTGGTGTACTGACAATAATGATGATGATGATGATGATATAATTACGTAACGACGATAGTGATGGGAAGTTACTGATGATGGTAATGCTAATTATGATTCTTTTTACTTTTCCTTCAGGTGACAGGGGCTGCAGAAAGAGACCCCTATACCTCCAAGAATGGTAAGGGACACAGAGGTGTTTAATTTTATATTTATTCCATTTTATTCTTACTGCTAACAGGCAGTTTTTTAAATTTTATTTAATTTTATTTATTTATTTATTTTCTTACTCAAGAGAGACTTCTGAAACTGTGCTGACACCCGGCCTCGGTAAACTCTCTCCCTCTTGGCTGTTGACTTGTATCTTCCGTTCCTGCTGGAAATTTTCTCTCATTCAGCCTGTATTAAAGAAGGGTGACCATTCACAGCCATTAACTTTCAGCCATTGTCTAAAGCATCTTGTACTCCTAAAATTCTCTACACTACCCTGCCTTCTCATGTCATGCTTTGCTTTTCCCTACCTTACCTTGCATCTCTTTACTCAATGCTGCCTCTCCATAATCAACCCTGGTTTTCCTTACCCTGCCATTTTCCCGCCTCAACATGTCTTTCCCTATGCTACCCTGCCTTTTCCTGCATAACTTTGTCTCTCCGCACCCAGTCTCTGCCTCTCCTCACACAGAGGACACTTCATGAAAGTGAAAGTGGCAATCATTACAAAGTTATTGTGGATTGTTGTTGTAGCGCCTTGAGAGTGCTTTCACGCATACCACACCACTTATTGCTATGGCACGAAATGATGTATGTTTAAAGACTGTTAGAGACAATGACGAGTGACAATGCAGTTCATTACAGACTAGCAAAAATTAAAATGACATTCACTACAAAGTGATTGTGGTTTGTTATAGTTATTTGACTACAGATCTGTACTTACCGGGACAGAAAATTACCTTATAAGTGTATAACTAGTAGTAAGTGGAATAAGTAGATAGGTAACTATTTGAGGGGGGGAGATCAGAGTGTTACATTTTTGCCTTTATGTGGCAACTCATCCTAAATGTCACCTTGTAAGTGACTTGGTAGTAATAAATGCAAGTAGTATGTGAAATATTTGATGAGAAAATGCAAAAGTTTGTGTATAAGGATAACATGAGGAAGAGAGTTATGGCTACGTATTAGAGCCGAGTACTTCCGTGTCTACCATACCTCTGAATGCTTTTTCCTGTCAAGAAAAGATTGTAAATATGTGTAAATGTCCTGGATATATATGTAAAGTATCTTAACATTAACGTAAAGAGTGAATTTGGAGAGAACTGTGAGTGACAGTGTAGTGGGCTACACACCAGCAGATATGAAAATGATGCCTGATATGAAGTTTTTCTGGCTGTAAGCGATTTTATATTATTATGCAGAAAAAAAAATTAATGATATATTTACTGAAAAAATCCCAACATAATGAGGACAGCGTTGTGTTGTCATCTCAGTTACTTTTAAGCTGGCATGCCTTGTATAATGCTAAATGTAGCACTTGTAGTTTTGCTCTTATATATATGTCCATAACACAATAGTTCAGCAAGAACCCTTATAATTGAAAATTAATGAATAACTTGTTTTTAAGTGATATAATGCACGGGTCACCTCCCGAACGTCTTGCTGCACCTGGCGTGGCAGCCACTTGCAACGTCGCCTCGCGCCTGCCTGGGCAACCGTTGACTTCTTAGAACACTTTCTCCTCCGTTCGCTCTCTCTCCCTCCGGCTCTGGACCTCCAGTTAATTTCGAAGGCTACTGGAATTAATGTGGTTTGCATGACTAAAATTTTAATATATTTGTTTGAGTATACGTGGGTTAAAACAGCTTGTCAACACGCACAATTTTCCTGTATGTACCGCAACAGCAGCGCCGGTGAAAAAAAAAAAGTCGCAGCTGAAGGATTAACTCTCTCTCTCTCTCTCTCTCTCTGTAACTCTGGTGCATTTTTATCTCTTTTCTATCCCTACTTCTGCGGTCACTACTCTTCTAAACTGTTTTTCTTGCATCTTTCCTCCAGTACAGAGGGTGCCGAACACCCATCTGGTAGCACACTCCCTCTTTTTTTGTCCAGCTCTCTAATGCAAGAATTAAGCAGTACTCCCAGTGTAATGGTATGAATTTTTATCCCACCGGTTGGTGGTAGTGTAACGCAAGAGATTTATAATCTTACCGGATGTTGGTACTGGTCAACTTCCCATTGGTAATACAGGTGGTACTCGACTTAGTCTCCCCTCCTTGGTTAATAGAAAAAAAAAATATTCACTTCAAATAAACAAAAGGGGGGAAATTTATTTTAGCTTAGTATGGTAGATGATGATTGTTTAAGAAAATTTTGGTAGCGTTTGTAGTTTTTGGCTGAGCCTAGATTTAGTCAGTACCACAGGTGGTCGTCATTCCCTCAGCGAAGGAATCTTTGAATTGGAAGGGAAGTGAATTAGGCATAAGAGCTTAATTCCCTTCATTAGGTACATCAAGAAAGAAAAATGATAGATACTTTAATCTACTTTAATAACTTTATGCTGGTTTCCACAAAATATTTTTAATTACATGACCTTTTGTCATATGAAAGAAGATTGTACATTAAGACCATGGTTTGGATGATCATTCCTCCAACATTGTCACCAGACGAAAACAATTTGATACATACAAACGATTTATGAGGTCGTATGTACCTTACTTTCTTTTTGTAAGTTATTCTTGGGCTCGACAATAGCCTCAAGACAGGGACCTTTTTACGAGCCTGGGTTGTCTTTTCGGGCTGGCATAGCCTCGAATTAATAAGAATTATTACTCGTGTTCTATTTCGTCCATATAATATACTCTTATCATATGTAATTCTCTGTAATCCACAAACACTATCAATTCAGGATTATTAATAGTTCATAATTGTCATTACTACATAATCACCAAAAATGCATAATCACTCGGGCTTGTGTAGCCTCGAGGAATAATTTAAAAAATTACATAATCACCAAGAATACATAATCACTCAGGCTTGTTTAGCCTCGAGGTACAATTCAAAATTACATTATTGCTCACAACCACTAGTTCCCTTCCCTGCTCCTAATTTCGTAACATTAATTTAAGAGAAAGAAAACAGTTATTGGATTTAGAATTTTGCCTTTCCGTTACCAGATCACATCACTTTTTTAATTTTCTATTTCTTATTTACAAAAAAAGTTCACTTGATAGATCAATGATACTATTTCAATTACATGTGGTTTATAAAATAATTCATGGATAATTGTAAGTGTGTATGCAGACTAGTCTATGGACAATACCATGGGAAGGCCCTGGTGCTCACACTGACGTCGCCGGTGTCTGGGGACTGAACCAACATCCATTATACTTGATGTCTGGGCAGCAAGTCTATGTTAAGCTTTCAACACTATTACTTCATATGGTCCATGCCAAGTAAGGATTAAACAAAGAAAAAAGGGGGAAGGAGAAATGTGGACAGCTCACCTGAACCAACGTCCATTATACACGACGTCTGGGCAGCAAGTGCAGCTTCCTGGGTACGCTTGGGACGCCACTGCTAGGTCAAATGAGGTGGTGTTTTTTAAATATGGTGGGTTTCAATTCTCTCTTCTAATTTATTTAGCAGTGTACCCATGATGCCAGGACTTTTTGATTGAATTGCAGGGGAAAATTTGGGATTGAATCCTTACTTAATTTAGATACTGATTTTACCACTATCCCACTTGTATGAATTATGGGGTAGCTTATGCCATCTAGTGATGGCTAAGGTAAGCGAGGACTATTAAATCCTTACAAATGACATTATTTAGGCCTTTTTGAGCTGTTAATCTCACATATTTGGGTTCTAGCAGCTTCATTAGTAAACATTTCACAACTAGGATACGGAAAGAATTGTATACTCATCATTATTCTGTTTAAGGTTTAAACTCGGGGCCCAATAACGACACACAAAGGAGGGGAAAAGCTGCGCACATCAGTTACTCATTACTTGACCAGACGGAGGAATTCCCGTAGCTCAACATCCACAATTACATCACCCAATGCATAGATACAGAGATACATACATATAAAAATAAAGTTAACCCTACATTAATCATTAACATATGAATTACTACTTAGGATAGGAATTTACAGACTAGTATTCAGGTTACACCCAATCTAACTTAAAAATTGCAGTATCTCTAAACACATACATGAATATTAAATTTGTGGCACTACACCAGCCCTTCATTTATGCAACAGATCAACTCAGCAACTGACTTTCTCAATTTGTATTTCCCTCTGCTTATGACATACAGTCTTTTCATCACAATGAACCTAGGCATCTCGAAAACATCCGACCCTGGCTTTGCTTCTCTCTTTTTTCTATCTTGGAGGGTACGTTTAGTGCGGCCTTCTAACCTTTGATTCCATCTTCCTTAGATTTAAAAAAAAAAAAAATCTGTGGCCTCACAACCACTTTTAATACTAAACATTCCCTAAGTAAATAAAACTGGCTACTACTCACACGAATGATCTAAATCAAGCACATAAGTACGAGATAGATGTGGGAACATAAGGGGTGTAGTAATATGGGGTTTCATTAAAGTCTACGAAAGTGAAGGCATAGAGCCTTTCCGGAGATGTTCCCACATCGAGAAGTACCAGTGTTATAGTATTAAAGTGATTAATGTGACCATCATCAAGTTATTTCATATATATTAGGAAGGCTGAACAGTAGTCAAAGGAATGAACTACGGAAGTTCATTGGCCATTATATAAAAATATTTCAATGACCAGACAAATCATTTTTGTTACTTCATTCAGTCAGTCCCAAACACCTTAACCCGCCCCATCCCGACCACTTTTCCACCACTGACCCCCCAATCCTGACCATTTTTGGATTTTTTTTTTTTTTTTTTGGCTCAAACCTCTGCTTTTGGTGAGAAACATCGAAAATTCATAGACAAATCGCTCACCTGAGGTTTAAAATACTCATTACAGGTAGAATTGCCTCCTTACCTGACTGGGTTTTCTAACAGGCTGGCACCAAAGAAAACGAGTTCTATGGGAGGGTAACTGTTTCTCACCACTCATAAATGGTATTTATTTATTTTACATGGTATGAATTTATATGTAGTACAAGAGTATATTGGTTTTCAGACAACAATATAAGCGTTATAAGCATTGTTTCACTCACTAACTCATCACCATATCTGACCTTTTTTTGCCACATTACCTGATCATCATTTCTGACTGTTTCTTCCTCTAATGATATGTAAAGTTTGTCCTCCAAATTGTCATTCTTTGTGGAATAACTATGGCCCTGAATTTCATACCGTGGCATGACATGGCTTTACTGGCCAGGTCACTGATAACAGGTGAATTGCTGAGACAGTGGTGTGTAGGGGGGGGAGGAGGTCATGCTGGTAAGGCATTGTCCCTGCCTGGCATCTTGTAGAGGAAGGTGTCACGTGTATATGTACCAAAAATCACTCGCGAAAATTGAAAATTGTGCAAATTAGGGACCTTGCAATTGATTCGCGTTTATGTACGTCAACGGGATTGGCAGTGGCAAACGTGTGGACGTTAAAGAACGTCAATGGGAAGCCACGGGTTAAAACTGGCTGAAAGTAACAAAATATTTGGCTGTTACCCACAAGTTGATGGAAAAGCATTCATTTCTGCGCATTTAAGTCATGGAAATTTTCTCACCTGACTGTTCACAGCTTCACATCATCCATTATGCATCGTATACCAAGTTTTTTCTGTCGCATGAAGGTCCCAATTATGCAATGGTATCATGACATACCCAGTGTTGTCATCCATCACGAAATAAAATTAAAGGTTTACGAAATAATTAGAATGATTCGTCATTACCGTCTCATTCTCCCAGCCAGGCACATCTCATATCCATCACATTATGCCATAACCTGCCAGCTCTGATCTGGCAACTTTATCTAATGGTTTTCACTCTCCCCATGGGTATACTGTGTACAATGGTTCAACAATTAAAGGATTTTCTAGGAAAACTGGCTATGAGACCAGTTTATCATCCCTGAATGGCAAGAACCTGGGAAAGGGAGCATTTTTATTTTCCTAAACAGATTCGGCTCAGATGGCATTTTTTTTCTTCTTTGTACAGGGCACAGCTCTCTGTTTGCAAATTCGTTTGAAAGTTACTATGGACTGTTTCTAACTCTTCACCAGAAGAGGCTATCCTAAACTATGTACTTTTGTTATAGCAGTTAGATAATATATATATATATATATATATATATATATATATATATATATATATATATATATATATATATATATATATATATATATATATATATATACAGAGAGAGAGAGAGAGAAGCATACCCGGGTTTAACAGTCAAACTGGTTAGGTAAAACCCCATCGTTAGGCAGGAGTATAAGTAAATCGGGGTACTTATAACATGTATTTCAATGTGGACCATTTACCAGCCTTGGGTTTCCCCCCAAACCAAGTCCAAAACCCACCCAGATGAGCCCCAAAACAGGTTTGAGGGAATCTAAATGGCCTAACAGCAGTCAAGGAAGCTAACCCAAGCCTAACACCTGTAAATAACTCACTGAAAACAACAAACAAAGCCTGAAAATCACAAGGAATAGGTTAGAAAATATCAAACACCACTCATCCATGTCCAGTCCTGGTCATCATCCTTGTTATCCCCCCCGAGGCTAGGGGACATGTGGTGCTCCTCAATACTGAATCCTCCTCCTCAGAGCTCTCAAACCCTATCTCCAGGGGGGGGATCAAAGGGGGGCGGTGATGGAGTGTGATGTGATAACTCAGACGGAGACAATGGAGTGCAATGCGATGACTCAGGCAGAGGCGATGGGGTGTGATGCATTGGATCAGGCGGTGGCGATGAGGTGCGATGCTATGGCTCTGGGGGTGGCAATGGAGTGCGATGCAATGATAGAGGAAGTGGTGTGGGAGACAGCTGCAATGTCCGGTGAGGTGGCGAGGGAGACCGCTGCAACGAATGATGAGGTAGTGATGGAGTCAGTTGTGGTGGCTCTCATCGTGGCGAGGGAGACAAAGACAGTGGCCGAAATGATGTGGGAGATGGAGGGTAGGACGGAGAAGGCCGTGATGGAGTGGCCGAGTGCCTTAGTGGAGACACAGATGACACGGGAGATGGCGATTGGCTGGAGGTTAGGTCCAGTACAAGAGGCTGAGCATGTCCTTGGTGGGAGGTGTCCCTCAGTGTTTCTCTGCTGGTTGAAGGCTGAGGAGATGCTCTGCTGGTTGAAGGCTGAGGAGATACCCTGCTCATCGAGGGCTAGGGAGATCCTGTGCGACTTGCTGGTGGGGGCATGCTTAAAGAAGACTGTGATCATTGTCTGCCTGGCCGCCCTCTCCTTCTCCTCCGCATCGTCCTGTAGATTTTCATACCCTCCTTGAGCCAATTAGCTGTGTCCCTGCTTCGTCCTGGGAGGGGGTCGTGTGTTTTCATTAGGTCTATAAGCTCATCCATCTCCTTCAGGATCTTGATGTTGAGAGCTCCAACCTCAGGCACAACCTCCTCTTCCTCTGCCTCCTGGTGTGCCTACTGGATCTCCATATTGAGGAGCTCCTCATTGCTGAACTCCTTCCTATGGCTCTTGAGAACCTCCTCCATGTTATCCTCGTTGACCTCCCTGAAGCCTGCCTCATGCAATAACTTGACAGTATCCTGTCACACACATTCAACAGGCGGAGGTTGCATGCCCTCGAGGAAGCCGGTAAAGGGGTGAACACACTCTAGCCACAGCTTCTACCACACACCGTTCATTGTCACCTGGTTCACCTCGTCCCATGCCTCAGTTATATTCTCCAGGGCATGGGATATGTTGTACCCCCTCCAGAACTGCTGTACTGTTGTCCTGCCGTCACTGTCTCATGCCCTTACCAAATGCTTCATCATGCAGTGGAGGTAGTAGGCCTTAAAGGCAGCGATCACCCCTTGGTCCATCAGTTGCAACAAAGACGTGGTGCTGGGGGTAGGAACACCACCTCAATATTGCTGGCCCATTCCTTCATTGTGGGTGGGTGGCTAGGCGCGTTATCCACCAGCAGGAGAAATCTGTTCGCCAGATTTTCATGAGACGCATACCTCTTCAGCACACAAGAGAGGTACAAGTGGATATATGATGGACAGATATCTGAAGTCAACCAAGCCATCATGTTCGACTTCCAGATAACACCAAGGTTCTCCTTAACATACCTCACCAGAGCCCTGGGATTCTCCGAGTGGTAGACTAGGAGTGGCTTCAACTTGAGGTCGCCTTCGGCGTTGCCACCCAGCAGCAGTGTCAGCCAGTCCTTTGAGGGCTTGAATCCTGGCATAGACCTTTCCTCCATTGCAAGATATGTCTTGGAGGACATTCCCTTCCAAAAGACCCCAGTCTCGTCAGAATTCAAGACCTACTTCGCACTATAGCCACCCGCCACGATGATGTGTTTCAGCTCGTCAGGAAACGCTGCCGCCGCCAACACATCAGCACTCACTGCCTCACCGTACATCTTCACATGGTTGAAATTTGCCCACCTCTTAAACCAGTCAAACCACCCATGGCTAGCCTTAAAGGTCTTGGTTTCATCAAGCTCACACCTGACCTTTAGCTCATCCCAGAGCAAGAGAGCCTTAGGCCAAATAATAGCCTGGGTCATGGGTGCCTTGTGCTGGTTCTGATCTTCCACCCACTTGTGCTGCATCCGGTCCAGCTCCTTCATCGCAGGATCTCACTGGTGGATGATACAGGAGGCGGATAAGGTTGCAACCTCCCCAGCAGCAGCCTTAATGGCCTCCGTCTTCTTTATGATCATGGAGACAGTTGACTGGACTAGATGGAGAGCTGAGGCAATAGAATACGCACCTTCGCCTTTGTCGTGCTGCTTAAGGATATCCGGTTTCACCTCCAGTGACACAGTCTTACATACATGCTTTGCAGGAAAATCACCAGCACCCCCACTAACATGCTGCTTACCACCACGACTATGGCCTCCACTAGCACCACCACTAGCCCCACCGTGTGCAGCACCTTTATTGGACATTATCTCACTTATTTGGGCCCAAAATCACATAATATTGCACTCCACACGTGACTAGTTTCACTGACTCTCGTTCACGAAATACCATTTCTTGCCCTGCAGGATCATTCATTCATCGAACCTCAAATGGAAAGTGGGATTCGCTCAAACCCACTGAACTCGTCTGCTTTCACGTCTGATAACTATATACATCAGTATCTGTTCATTTATTTATCTATCTGTTTATCCATCTGTCTGTCTATATAAGTATCTGTCTACAGATAGACCGATATAGATATGGATTGATAAAGTTATCAGGCATGATGCATGGCTAAACCAACTAACCTAAATAGTAAGTCTTTAAGTGTCAGTTGCTTCAGTGCACCCATGGTTCTCCTAGCCTGAACCAAGTCTGACACACTTTCCCAAATGATAAATATACATTATTCGTCCAAATGATACATTTTATGAGTACTGCAGCTGCATTTGTATGGATTTATTATGTATACACATTCTTTATATTACACATACTTCTACATGAAGAGGGAATCTCAAACACTGAGATCTCATTTTAAAAACGAGATTTACCAGTCCATTAACACTCCTGAAGCTACGGTGTACACAAACACACTTTGGCACATCTGCCAAAACACGCCAGCCAGTTTTCAGTGCTGGTAATTGTTCATTGTAAGAATATGTTTAGCCTTAGTACATTCATGAAGGGCATTGAATGTTTTATTTATTTATATATTTTTTAGGGGTTCATTGTACCTGTACTTTGTAATTTCTTTCAGAGACAGCTGCAGTTTTATCAGGCAATTTCTTCATGTGGTTGCGTTAATAACAGCTAACAGTTTCTGTAACATTTGTGGTAAATTTATCATTAGGAAACGGCAGGAAAAGCATACCATGCATATTTTGGACTAAAACTTGGAGATCAGAACAAATCATGGGTCTCCCATAAAGTCTGCTCTATTTTTTGTCGGAGAACCAATACAATGAATAAATGAACATTGAAATATTTTCACTTTGGCGTTCTGGAAGGAGCCGAATACCACATTGAAGGAGCCGAAGAACCTCAGTGATGACTGCTACCTTTGAACCTGTGTTACACAAGAATACAACACTCAGAACAGAGAAGTTCTTCATCGAGACTTCCCATCTGCCTTACGACCTGTTGCTCACTGGTCAGATATATCCGTCCCAATTACACATAAGACCCTTGAAAACATACATTGTAGTGTCGCCCAAGAAAGCAGTGGAAACTGTACAGAACCTAAGTTTTTTCCTCAACACAAACCAAATGATCAGGTGGGAAACAGGCCTTGCAAAAGAGTCAGCCGAAAAGTTAGGTTCCAGAGCTAAATGCAAACATTAATTTGCGCCTGACATATCATTCTCCGAACCGAAAAAAAAAAAAAAGGGTTGTTTCTCACGTTAAGAAAAAAAAATCATTTGGTTGACGGCACAGATCCTGGTGGATTAATAGAAAGGCATGGTGTTATTAGCAGTGCTGGTGAGTGGAGACTGTTCACTGATTCTTCGAAAAGAAGTCTGCAGGCAGGTCTTTTACTCAATCGTAACACGTGTCCTTCTGTTCCTGTAACTCATGCAGTGCACCTCGAAGATAGTGAAAACTTATTGATGGCTTTAAATAAGATAAATTACAACGACCACAACTGGTCCAACTGCTGATTTGCGGAGACTTAAAAGCACTTTCTATGCTGCTTGGACAACAGTCGGGCTACACAAAGTTTCAGTGTTTGCCAAGTGAATGGGATAGCAGGGCCAGAAATCTTCATTGGTCTCGTTGGAGAATAATTTATACACTCCTTTGTCTGACAAGTGTTAGTCTAACACGACCTTAAGCATATTCACATAAGTCTCTTAGGAGGATTAGGTGTAACTGATACTACAACTCACCTAGTTATTATTCTCATATCTCCTAACTAATTCTCCACTGAATTGGCCAAGTCGTAAGGGTTACTTAACTATAGTAGGACAAATATAAACTTGCGGCTAGGGTGGGGCACGACCCTCCGAACAGTGATGCTATGTTTCCCAAACCCGCGATGTGAAACGGCTGTTATATATGTAAAAGGCATCACAAATACGATAAACACATATGAATACAATGTTAACGTGTGTATTATAATATATGAAAGAACAGTAAACTTATTATGCATGAAATATTTATACGGCAATACAGAAATGTGGCATAAATATTTTAGTGTTGCTAAAAAAAAAAGTAGTCACTTTTATTGGCTTTTACCCTATTTCTGGGGTGGGTAATAATGTCACAATTGTGACATATGCAAAACAATAATAAATATTTTTAAATATAATTAGATATAATAAAAAATAAAGAAATGAAAGTCACTCATAAAAGAAACAAAATTCGGCAGGGTGATGCACATCTCCCCTCAGGAGAGAGAGAGAGAGAGGGGGGGGGGGCATAGCGCTATGGAAAACGTGGCACCACTGTACAGAGCTTCGTGCCCCACCCTAGCCGCAAGTTTAGATTTGTCCTACTATAGAAAGAGTCGGACAACAGATGACGACGAGCCTGATGTTTAGGTCGGTTGCCTGGGCTGCCAAGCGTCCTTGAGGCGCGTATTTACAGTGTGCTACTTGAACCAGTTCTAAGAGCAGAAGTGACTAACATGGCAAGCTTCTTCTCCCTCATAGGATTTTAAGAGGTGCGAACTATTAATCAGTTACAATGCTAAATACAGTTAGATTACATCATGATATATACAAGGCGAATCTAACTAATTAATCTCAGTTTTAATTAAACTAAAGCCAAACCAAATATTCCCTTTATCAATATAAGTATGTTAAACCCACATCTGCTTTTTATGTGAGGTCTTTTCATCCTCAGGAAACATCATCTACCAACCAGACACAGTTTAGGTCAATGGAACTTTCCAAAATAATTATATGTATTTACAACATAGTTGTCCACAAGGGATAAACGCAGTAGCATTTAATTTATTAATACTAAGAATTACTAAAGAGAATGTAATCTCTGGTTTACAAAAACCGCTTGAATGGTTATTAACGTTCTCCAGGTTTTGCTCTGCTTCTAACCAGGGACGACTATTTTAAAAGTAAAGAGTGCAACTGCTCTGGGGGAAAATATTTCCCACAGTTTTGGGGCCGGGCGATAAATGATACACTGTATCATGTAATATGACCCTTAGCCAGGAGTTCTCTCCATAGGTCTCGAGAACCCTGTGTTGCGGCTCATCTAAGTCACGAACCTGACCCATTTGGTCTCCACCATTCACTGTCTCCGGGGTAGCCGTTAACTCAAGGGGTACCAGTTTACCAATAGTTTTTATGTTGGTATGTCTCCTACATATTATTTTTACGAGTCTCAGCACCCCCTCTGAACCTTGGTGCATGGAGATCATCTTAGCTAATGGCCACTGGGATCTTGGTTGTTCTGCTTTTACTAAGACCACATCTCCTATGATTATAACAGACTTGTTGCTGGCCCCATGAAATCTTTCTCGTAGGCTCAAAAGATATTCTTCGCTCCATTGTCTGTTCCAGGTGTCCAGTACTTTTTTCAGACGTTGATATCCCTCCCACAAATGTTGTCCTAATTCATTATTTCCTATGGTAGGATCATCAACTTCCTCCTGGACATCCACACAAGGCACTGGATGAAGCTTTCTGCCATAACATTTGAGCCGGTCTCAATACCTCAATTGAAACGCTAGTGCCATCTAGATAGGTTAAAGGTCTATCATTAACCCTGGCCTCAGTTTCAGTTATCACTGTTCTTATCTCCTCTCTTGTGATCTCTGTTCCGTGTAAGGTTATCCTATGGCAGTTCTTCACAATACCAATCATTTGTTTGGTAAATCCATTTTGCCATGGTGCTCTTGGAGCTATGAACTGCCAGGTACAATTTCGGATTCCCAGCACCGACTTAACCTTTGTGTCATTCATTTAAAAGTAGAGGTGCTGCTCCAACGAAATTGGTTCCGTTGTCGCTTATTAATTTCTTAGGACAAGATCTTCTAGCAGCTAATCTTCTAAATACGTTCAAGAATGTCTCTGAACTCAAATCTTCTGCCATTTCTAGATGGACTGCCCTTGTGTAAGTGCAAGTAAACAGACATATATACACCTTATGGGGAGTTATCTCACCCGTAACAGTTATAGCCCCTGTGTAATCAACTCTAGTTACCTTGAGTGGCCGACTTACATTTACCCTATCCCTTGGTAAGGCAGGTGGTCTTGAAGAGTCATATGGTCGTTGTTCATATCTCCTACATGTAATGCAACCTCTGAGATATATCTTTATGACCTCTCTACCCTTAGGGATCCACTATCTTTCCTGGATTCAGGCCAAAGTCTGCGGCACACCTCCGTGAAGAGTCAAATTATGGGCTTCCTTTACAATTAACTGTACAAAATAATGGCTCTTAGGTAGTAATATGGGATGTCTAGTTTGGAGAGGGAAATCAGCCTTTATTATTCAGCCCCAGCATCTAATTAGACCCTTTTCGTCTAAGAACATGCCTAAATCTCTAATCAGCTTATTCTTGTTCCCAGTGCCTTTGCCTAAAAGGTCATATATCTCTCCTTAATAATTCCTTTGTATCCTTTTCAGCCAATAATCCATGGGATCAGTCTTCTGAAACCCCACTTTCTTATTCAAAAATTAAACACCTAAATTAGTAGTGTTAATACGTTGTCTTATTGATGAAAATCTGCTAATGTCAATTACTTCTGGCTCAGGTACTACAGGATCCAAGTTTACTACACCAACATCAGCAGTACTATACTGTTTCTGCTCAGGCCAGTCTTTAGTGAGTAACCATTTAGGACATTTATACCATAAGTTATCCTTGATCAGTCTCTTTACAGTCGAATCTCTCGAGAGCAGATCAGCTGGGTTTTGTTTGGAGGATATATGCATAGATTTAAATTTGGAAGACAGCTCTTTAATAGTCTTCACTCTTTTGCGGACGAAAGGAATTTTACTGTCGTCCTTCCCTATCCAGTAAAGACAAATCTCGCTGTCAGTCCATATATAGATATCTTCAAACTGAGTATCAAGAGTAGTGGTCAAATACCTGGCCAATTTAGTTCCTACTTCTATGGAAGCCAATTCCATTTGAGGTAGGGTTCTTCCTTTAGTTGACGCAACTCTGGCTTTGGACATAATAATCTTACTATCCTCTCCTGTTCCGCAATAAGCTACTGCTCCATATGCCCTTTGAGAAGCATCACAAAATACTGTATGTGTATGTGTGACTTCTCATTACTGTTTATTTTCCTGGGAATACATATGCATGATGTGGTTTCAAACTCCTTTCTAATCTGTTCCCATTAATCCACTTCTGTCTCACCCAATTCAGTGCCCCAGTCCAACTTTTCTCGCCAGGCCCCCAGTACTAAACATTTGCCCCGAATAACTATAGGACTGAACAAACCTAATGGATCAAAGAACGTGGAGACCTGACTTAACAAGGACCTCTTGGTGAGAATGACATAAGAGAACTTAATTGGTTTCAAAATTATTTCATCAGCTCTTCTATCCCAGTTAAAACCCAACACATTTTGAGTTTTGGGAATGTCAATATTTGGATAGTCCTCTTGTATTTTATTCCTAAAAAGTGGTGAACTTCTATTCCAGCTCTGTAACGGGAAATTTGCCTTCTCACATTCGGAATTGACTACTTCAATAAGCATTCAGTGCTTCCGACTCTGTATCAGCAACACCTTGCAAATTATCCATGTAAAAAGCTTGCCCTATTTCTGGGCATTTGGCATTTTCAAAATAATGCTTTAAAGTGTTGCAAAGTAGGAAAGGACTGGCACAAGAGCCAAAGAGCACCCATCGGAAACAGTAAGTTTTCAATGGACTATCCTCAATTTGAGGATCTTGAGGCCAGAGGAATTTTGTAAATTTCCTATCCTCCTCTCTCAGTCCTATTCTAAGAAAAGCCTTACTAATGTCCGCTGTATAAGCATAAGGTTTCTCTCTAAATCTTAGTAACACATTCCCTAACTTTTCTGTTAGTGTAGGTCCAGAGAATAGGCAATCGTTCAAGCTAGCTGATCCTCTGGACGCTTTACTATTACAATTGAAAACTATCCTTATGGGAGTAGTTACTGAATCCTTGCTTACAGCATGATGTGGCAAAGAATGTCCCTCCTTATGGTTAACAGGGAATTCTACCTCTTCTATAAATGTATTCTTCAGTTGATCTTATATATTATCACATATAGTTAGATGTTCTGGTTTATCTCTCAACTTTCTTAGAAGAGAATTTAACTGAGCCTTAGCTGCTTGGTAATATGTTGGTAACTCCAAATGGCTTAGTTTCCATGGTAATCCTACCCAATACTGTCCATCCTTAAATTCCACTGACTGTTTATACAAATCCAAAGTTATTTTATCTTCAGGTGTTGGTTCCTCAGAGTGTATTTCTACACTATCTAGGTCCCATACTTTGTGTACAGGTTCAATATTTTCATCCAGCAAATCATTAATCTCAGTAGGTTCTAATTCTGCACCTATTCTAGCTACCATCAATGACTGTGTGGGGGTAGCAAAGACTAAGTCTATTAGTTTAGCCACTCCTTTAACTTGTTTTGGAAAAGGCAACTAACCCATAATAAGGTTACCTGCTGGACTCTTGAACAACTGTACCTTATTCTTCTTGAAAGTCCTATGTAGGAATCTTCCACAGTAATCAGAACCAGTTATCATTTTTTATGGGACCCACAGTATCTGATTCCACATTCCGTTTAGCCAACCTTATCCCTGAGCTTTGTAGATGATCAGAGGTTTCTTTCAGTCCCTTTATACATATACTTGTCTCCATATTATCCAGCACAGCTGCTGTTATACGGCATTTATATCTGCATAGTTGTATTACAGGTCAAACTAAATCAAAAGACTGAGCTTCCTTAGCAGTTAAGAATCATGTATTGGCTAGATTTACCTTGCCAGTAATAGGTAATTTTAATTTCGTCATCATGTCTGCGGAAATGAAGGTTTTCTGAGCACCCGTACCAAAAAAGAGTACATACTAATAGGTTCCTATTCTCAATCACTACCTTCGTATCTGCTATTGGAAATGCAGCTGGCATTACTACTGGAGTATTCCCCTCAGCAATTGTCCTATTGATACTTGCAGGATTAGGAACCTCATTTTTCACCCGTGGGCATAAAGCACTATGATAATGATCCCTTTTACATTTGAAACAAAGATTTAATTTTGTCTTGCAGTCCGCGGAAGTGTGTTCGGAATTCATACAGATTATACAACATCCCAGTTCCTGAAACTTTCCTACTCTAGATGCATAATCAGGATAATGTTGACATGATGCACTGGAATGTTGCTCAGCACAAAATGCACAAACTTTCCTGTCCTTTACCATGAAAGGTTTTACTTCCTTATTTAGGCTACATCAGCCTGCCTATTCCTTTCTTTAATATTTTATCCTCAGCCTTTAAAGAGCTAAGGAAAGTACCTATCTCTTCTTTATGCAAATACTTAGTTTTCCCAGTCAGTTGGTTAGTGTGTTTTTTTTCTTTATTTCAGAGTTCTGTTTAATCTCAGCAGGCTTTACTGTTCCTTGCAAATGTTTACAGAGTTGCATTAAGCCTTCTTCAATCTCCTCACAGTAGAAATTATCCTTTTGGTACCTACCATACAAGGCATTCTTGTTTTTTGGTGGAAGCTTTAAGGACACAGTTCTAGAAAGCACCCAATCTGCTGTCTTAATATCATCGTAAGTACCTAAAGCCTTTAAATGACAACTTATTGCAATTCTATAATTTTGCAAGGAATCAAAATCATGTTTAGGTATGGGTAATTCAAATAGAGTCTTCAGTAATTGGGTGATAACCTGCTCCCTGTCTTCGTAGTTTTGTCTAAGGATAGGCAAGGCTACCTCATAATTGTTTTCTTCCACTGGTAGTTCTTTCCCTAGCTTCTAAGGCGTTCCCTTGAGCTGCCCTAACAGATATGCGAGTTTGCTCACATTAGGGAGATCTGTTCTATCATGAACTAAGTATTGGAATTGGTCTCAAAAGGATTTCCAATTTTGTTCCCCATCAAACTCCGGAAGCGTAATTTGTGGTAGTACAGCCTTACTCTGCTGTTCCACAACCTGTATTTTCACGGCTGTCTCAGCCATTTTTGACTAGTAACTTCACTACGGTTAAATAATCTTCTAATTTACCTTCAAATTTTGCAGTCTCTGGCTCTAAGAGATCTTTATCATCAGCATTTACTATGCAACTTCTAAATTTACATAACCTTCTGCATACTTAGTCCATCGGTCTTTCAGTATATTCGGGAGACTTTTTAATTTCTCCCTGGACAGAGGTGTTTCATCTAATGATTGCAATCATTTATGGCTCTCGTTACCCATCCTGCCGTACTGCTAGAAGGTCTCTGTAACAAGCAAATATACATGTTGACTGATTTCTGATTTAAAAATTAATCATTAATTTCAACCACAAATTAACCCCAGCATAGTAATCATCTAATTATTTTAAATTTTGAAGAGTGTAGGGATTAGGTTTATGGTATTAACCCTATCTCCCTGGGTTGTTAAACCTTAAAGATTATATCTTATCCTTACCCTCAGTCTCCAAATAACTCATATTTCCCGGGCTCAGCTAATTAATCTTTTTATATTTGGGGGAGTGTAGGGATTAGGTCCACAGTATCAAACATATCCCCCTGGGTTGTAAAACCTCTAGGGTTATATCTTATCCCCACGCTCAATTTCCAAATAACTCATATTCCCTGAGCTCAGAAATATTTATCTCCTAGTACACCATAGGCCCACCCATAGCTTGTACAGCAGAGAACTGTCCTTTGTTCAATTCTATGTAATTTATAAATTTCTGAAGAACCGCTTCTCTGCCATGATGATTCCAATGTATACCATCGGCCATTAGTGTTGCTTGGAAAAGCTTTGCATTAAAGAGGATAAAATATTTCCCCTTCCTCAGTGGCGTACCTCGGGGGGGGGGGGGCTGTTTGAAACTGCCCCCCGGGCCCCCAATTGAGGGGGGACCCCCAAAAGTCCTAAAATTTTATAAGCTAATTTATACACACACACACACACATATATATATATATATATATATATATATATCATCCCGACAATCCCGGCTGAGATATTAGATAAGTTTTGAGAATGAGGGGGGGGTAGGTTCTTTGCAGGGGCCCCCCTCCAGGAGGAGGGGCCCCAGCAAGGAACCTAGCCCCCCGGGCCCCCAAATCTCTAGGTACGCCCCTGCTCTCCCTAATTCTTTGCAACTTCCTGTTCACGGCTCTGCTAATTAATTTATACATACCATAGCAAACTGGTGAACCATATGTTAGGTTTCTAGGCTCAAGAAGGGTTATGGTTATCGAGGATTAACATGAACCTTCTATGGCTCCTACCACGGCTACAATGTTTTCCACACTTTCATTAACTTTCACATCTTCATGAATATCAATTCCTCCCAGGAAAAGGATAGTGTGGTCATGCTTCCAATCTAATACGGCATTTAGCCTTTCATCATCGGAAAAGGAACTTGCCCTTCCACCCGGAGCTCGGTATATAAGTATTTCCACATCATCCACTTCAACAGAACGTGGTACTAGGCCATGCCCAATGAACGCAACCTTAGAAACATTCAGTGCTTCAGCACACATCGGTTTTCCTCAATCGGGGCACCAAAAAATTATGTCAGAAAATTATTTACACCCACCTTTGTACGACAAGTGTTAGTCTAACACGACCTTAAGTAAATTCACATACAGGGTAAGTCTCTTAGGAGGATTAGGTGTACCTGATACTCCAACTCACCTAGTTATTATTCTCACATCCCCATTGAACTGGCCAATTCATAAAGTCGGACAACAGATGATGACGAGCCTGATGTTTAGGTCGGTTGCCTGGGCTGCCAAGTGTCCTTGAGGTGCGTATTTACAACGTGCTACTTGAACCAGGTTTAGGCGCAGAAGTGACTGACATGGCAAGCTTCTTCTCCCTCATTGGATTTTAAGAGGTGCGAGCTATTTGTGAGTCACAATGCTAAATACAGTTAGATTACATCATGATATATACAAGGCGAATCTAACTAATTAATCTTAGTTTTAATTAAACTAAAGCCAAACCAAACATTCCTTTTATCAATATACTGTAAATATGTTAAACCCACATCTGCTTTTTATGTGAGGTCTTTTCATCCTCAGGAAACATCATCTACCAACCAGACAGTTTAGGTCAATGGAACTTTCCAAAATAATTATATGTATTTACAATATAGTTGTCCACAAGGGATAAATGCAGTAGCATTTAATTTACTTATACTAAGAATTATTAAAGAGAATGTAATCTCTGGTTCATAAAAACCGCTTGAATGGTTATTAACGTTCTCCAGGTTTTGCTCTGCTTCTAACCAGGGACGACTATTTTAAAAAGTAAAGAGTGCAACTGCTCTGGGGGAAAATATTTCCCACAGATGTCATAAACAATGGCTAAGGAGGAGACAACTTTCAACAAGGACAAAAAATGTTGCACGAGAATGTTTGATCCAAAACAGGTTCTTTTGGCCTCTTTAGAAATAAAGCTTAGCCTAAAAAGCAATTTGTTCAAACTTTGTCACGAGACAGAGCTGGTTCAAGTATTTGTGCAAGAGGTTTGCAGGACTGTCGAATGCCTGGCACAAAGACGGTATATGTGATGGACCTGTTGTAAAGAAACTTGTCAAGGATGTAGATTTTGAAATCTCTTTTCTTGCTTTTTAAAAAGGTGCATGCATTGTCTTGCAAGATGTCATTAAAACCTTTTTGGGCAACCAAAAAGTTTCACACTACAGAGACATTGCAAGTCAGATGCTGGAAACTTTCAAAGCCCAAGGATGTAATTTTCTGAATGCTCATTCTGACCATTTTCCGGAAAGTCTAGGAACATTCAGTGAAAATCAAGGTGATGGATTTCATCAGGATATAAAAGAGATGGAGATAAGGCATCCAAGAAAATGGAATGTCATATGGTGGCCGACTACTGCTAGATGCTGCACAGCGAGAAGCCACCCAAACCCCATAAGCGGAGAAGTTTCTGGAGCATTTTTGAATGAGTCTGTAATCTGTCTGTGGTATGCTATTTCTTTTTATTCAATATTTACATTTGTATATACGTTGATACAGACATTAAAAGGCAAATGCAGGGAAGCGTAAACTTGTGTTCTTCAAGAGAAATGAAGTCACTGAATGCAAAGTGAGGGTGTTTAGTGAGGAATTGGAAGATGTGAGTGCATCCATGTGCTTGGGCTGCATGATAAGTAAGGATGGAAGTTTAGAGGATAAAGTGCTTGAATGGAAACAGCATGGGAGAAAGGTTGTTGGTTCATTGAAATCAGTGTTAAGAAATAGGGAAGTGTACATGGACGCAAAAAAGTCGCTGCATGATAGTACTGTGATACCCACTTGAACGTAGTGTTATGAAGGGAGATTTGCCAGTTAGGTAGTCTCGTACCTTCGAGACGTTTCTGGTACCGTAAGTATCGGTACGAGTCAGAGTTGCCAGTTTGCCTGTTGTTTTTCAGCGTACCTGTTTCGTAATTTATGCATTTATTTTTGTGATCTTTTTCTATATAATGTTTTATTTAAGTGATTGCTCATTAAATTATGTAATTTAAGTTCGTATGGTAAATGATTTAGAGTGTTATGTAATGTGAGACATCTCTAGCATGTTTTAATGTCTCGTAGTTGGTAACTGTTGTTGCTAGGGGCTGATGCAAGACAGTATGTCCTAGAATGTTGGAGAAGTAGAAGTTTCGAGAGCAATGCAAGCTTATGTAAGATGGTGTAGAGACTATTAAGAGTGGAATCGGGTTTCAGTTCAGTGTGAGTGAAGTGCAGTCGGTTTTGGTGCAGTGCTGTTAGTGAAGTTTGTGGAGAGTTGCTTTGCAAGCATTAAGTGTAAATACTGTCTGTGAAGATTGTATATTTTTGGTACTTGTGAAAACAGTGGCAAACAGTGACGGGTTACTGAAGTTTGTATATTAATGGAACTTGAGATAACAGTGAAGTGTTAGCAAGTATTAAGTGTACTAACTGTGAAGTGTTGTTAAAATTAAGTGTAACTGCAATCGGTAAAGTGTTTATAGCTCCAGTGCTTGTGAGAACAGTGAAGTTGGAAAGCATTAAGTGGAATTATTTGGAAAATAAAGACATTGAACTTTAAGAAGCCAGTGTTTATTTTCTCCTCAGCTGAACTTGTGTACTGCACATCTAAAGGCTGATCATAAGAAGAACAACTAACTGGGCAACGTCCTTCCTGTACTGTACTACTGCTGTTGGAGCCTGTGGCAGTGTGGGGACTGGGACGTAACAGCATGAATATCAAGCTTGGACCCTGTTGGAAGGACACAAGTCAAGAGTGAGAGCAGTGGAATTGAATTGGTTGAGAGGAGTGTGTAGAGTTACATGGAGAAACAAATGACAAACAAGGAAGCACTGTAGTGTGGATGTAGATCTGGATGTGATAGAAAGCTTTAGGAGAAATACATTGAGGTGGTTTGGTCACGTGGAGAGGATGGAGAGTGAGATACAAATGAGGAAAGTGTATGTGAGTGAGGTGGAGGGGAGGGGAAAGGGAGGAGAAGACCGAGGACGAGATGGAGATAGAGTGGAGAGGTATATGAAAGAGGAGGTACAGGTTGGGAGGAGGAACGAGAAATGGCAGGGGACAGGGTGACATGTAGGCTATTTGTTTGTGCCATCCCTCACGGGTTAAGGCTTCTGGTTATAGACAGATAGTATATTCATTTTCAGTTATAATTTTTCCTTGTCTGTACACTCAAACCTCGATATAAGGGACCTCCATTTAAGGGATTTCGTATTTAAGGGACTCCATATTCTACCTGACAAACGGACAAGACCATTCCATAATGATACGTAATGTCTAGGTTATACGCATTAATATATTCCTTAATACAGTACCCGTAAAATAATATTCATAATCATATAAATATGTAAGATAAGTGACACAATCATTGCATTTCATATAAGATTGTCCACAAGATGCAAAGAATATGAAAGCCACGAGTGCTTCTTGGTATTCTTTCCGAATACTGTAAGCATCCACGCGAAAGCTCAAAAAAAAAAAAAAAAAGTCCATCTTCAAAAAGAAATCCGTGTACCCTGCCCTAGCACTAAAAGCCGCATTTACGACCCCCTCCTCCACCCGCTCTCTCCTCCTCTCACCTCTTTCAGTCACCCTCACACGACACTGCATTGGATCAAAGAATGCTCTTGCTCTGGGTATGACGCCAGTGAAAGTATGAAAAGTGAGTTTCATTAGAATATTGCTGATGTGATAAAAGTAATACCAGATAATTTGTTGTCTTGACATACATAGTAATGCGACTGTTCTACCTACCCTGTGGGTGTTGTGATTATTTTGGGACTTTATGGCATGCAGTTGGTGTTAATATTATCACATAGTTTCAGTATATTCGTGACCACAAATGTGATTACAAATTTCAGTGCACACTTCAGGACTGACTGAGTGAGCAAACGAAACGAACTGTATTTCTAATATTCGTCCATCAAAATTTGAGGAGATTTTCTCCCTTTTGTATCTTTTCTAGTATCTCAGTGGCTGAATAAGACAATACTGTAGTCCTAGAACCTTTCTATAGCACATCCTTCTGACTAGCATCATTCACTAGTGTTCATCTCTTGTTATATCTAACAAATCAAGAAAGAGAGATGACAATACAAGGCCAAGTTACAGTGAACATAATGCATGGTCTCTGGATCTGAATTCTGTTAAGCTTCACTGCTCAGCCATGAGACTGATTCTCACGTAGTAAAAACACCTCCATTAATACCAGGACAGTTATGGATGAACCGCATTTAGCAATTCTCGGTTAAACAATTCAGAATGAGTACCAACACAGTGGCATGCCAAGGAAAACACGTATCTTATGGCTAAGCCATGTCAGATTTAAAGGAATGACTTTTAGGGTTATAGGATACAGGATGTGTAAGTTGGTATAATGTGCTGGTTGGCACTGTGTGTAGGGCAACATGGTGTGCAGGGTGAAGGGTAACGTGTTGGTGAGATAATGTGTCGGAAGAATAGTGACAAGGGTGACGTCTGTAAGGCGATAGGGTGTGTAGGGTGAAGGATGTTATGATTCTTAGGGTGACATGGTGTGTAGAGTGGGTTGATGTATAGGCTTACATGATGTATAGGGTTAGCAGTGACGATGTATGGGGTGACACGTGTAGGTGGGGGGAGGGGGTATGGTGTAGGAAAAATGTGAAAAGGAATGGGCTTGGGTGATGGGTGGATGGTGGCAGGTAGAGAGCACTGCACCAGTTAAAATGGTAGGGAAGAGTTGGCTGGCATGGGCGTGGCAATGATTACCAGAGCTTCCTCCACAAGGAAAGAGCATAATATAATCACGTGTCACTCGCATACTTGATGTTTTACAAAGCGGGCAAAAACAAGCTATTGAATAATTGTGAAAGAAGTAATGGCTGAATAACAACCTTCTAAATTTAGCACCCCCTCAAGGTTCACTTAATCATAACTTAGCATCAGAACTGAGGGTATGTCCAAGTTTTGTTAGCATGAATAAACGGAGTATAATTTTTAGTATTTTCTTTTCTCCTCTGCACCACCACCACCACCACCACCACCACCAACAACAACAACAACAACAACAACAGAAACATTTATTGGTGCGACCATTAGTACTTTTTTTTTTTTTCTAGAGGCATAAGTGACGAAAGCTGTTACCATGACCATCCCTGTAACCTTCCTATATCATATGAACTCCTTAAGTATGGTTTTCTCCTCCTCATCCCAACTCCAACAAAAACAACAGACACTACTACTACTACTGCTACTATTGGTACTTACACTGGACCAGTAGGGCGAGTGCGTTGCTCTGGCCATCACCCTCCTCATTGCTGGCCACGCAGGTATACAGTCCCCTCATATCTGGTCGCACCTCCACGAGTCGCAGAGTAGCCTCGCCATCACCCACCAACCTCTCTCCTCCGATCACTGCACGACCCTAAGGAAAATACGGACCTGTTTTATTAACCACTTCCATTGGGGACGTCGTTTATCAATGTATCCTTGTTAACTCTCCATGGTTTTCTTCAGTTTTGGACCCCTCCCCCCTCAAAAAAAAAGGCAGTAAATAGAAGGTTCTATCTAATCCCTACACCTATCTGTTTTTCTTGAGCTACACAAATATTATCGGTGATAGAAAGAATAGTATCATAAAGACGTAGAAGTTTAAAAGAAATTGACCCCTTTGTTGACGTAAATGGAAAGAAGGAATTAACCGCTTCGCTGCCTAATGAACCAGTTAGCTTGGTGGTGACAAAAAAAAGATAGAATGCAATAATTGCGCGCCTCGCCTTCCATCACCGTCTCTCTCAGCCGCTCACTGTACGGCCGTCTCTCTTCTCCACCGCAAGAAGAATAAAACTGTCTGAGACAAGAGGAAAGTAACACTGCACCCGTACCCTGCCCTCGTCCCCTTGATCTTCTCTATTAATAACGGGACACAGAAGCAAAGTGGGCCCCTGTTACTGGCCCCTGCCATTCGATCACATATTTAGGCTATGTTAATCTTGCTAAGTCAGACTATATTGTTCATATCAAGCAAGATTTTTTTCCCCAAACCGGAGAGGTTGTATTCAGCCTTCACTAATCCCTTCAGTACAACAGTCTCCCTGAAACTCTAGCAGTATCGCCTAATCGTCTTTAGCAGGGGTAGACTGTAGCACCAGTCGAGCAGGGCAATACTCCCAAGCCAGATGGAAAGCTGATGACAGGGAGAGCTGGAGCTCCCGTTTCATCAGCCCTCGGGACTAGGTCCCGACCATCCCCCTTTGCTGAACTTTTTCAGTTCTCAGTAACACAGAGAGTAGGCCAGCATGCTCTCCAATACAAATGTCTAACTATCAACACCAGACTACATGCACAGTATACACTTCACTTCCTTTTCCAAAATTTAAAAAAAAAATCACGACAGCTCAATACATGGGCTTGGAGTCCCCAGGGGCGAGGACAATAAAAGCCCCCACCTTCCGCCCCTCTCCCGGTGACGACTCGAGCTGCTTGGAACCACTGTCTGGCTCATTTCTTCTTCATTTCTGCAACATTCGCGACCTTTCCTCTAATTTTCGCCCTATTGAGCACCACCTCTTCTTCTCTAAACCTCTCCTCCTTTTTCTAACTGAGACTCAGCTGTCTGAGGCAATTGACAGAAGACCCTTTTCTGTATCCTCCTACTTTCTTTATACTTATTTCAAAGCCAAAGGTGGCTGTTGTGTATACAGTATATACGCAACGACATATCTTGGTCTCATGTTCCTGAACTCGATTCTTCTGAATTCTCTACATTCTGGCCTCGGCTTTCCTGTAATTCTCTGACTGATTATATCTGCGCTGTTTACTTATCTCCTAAATCTACTGACTATCAAAAAATCTTTTACTATCTTACTTCTACAATGGAACGCATTCTATCCACTTCTCCTTTCTCTGAAATCTCCATTCTAGGAGATTTCAATGTTCACCACCACCTTTGGCTCTCCTCTCCTTTCACTGATCCACCTGGTGAACAAGCCTACACCTTTTATATCCTTAATGACCTAGAGCAGCTTGTAAAGCATGTTACCCGTATCCTTGACCACCTTGGAGAGAGCTCCAACATACTTGACCTCTTCCCTACAACTAATCCTTCTGCATACACTGTTAATCTTTTCTCTCAGTTGGGCTCCTCTGATCACAATCTTATCACCTTAACCTGTCCTATCGCTCCGGTACGGCCTGTGGACCGTCCCAAAAATGTCGTCTGTGGCACTTTCGAGCTGCGGATTGGGAGGCCCTCAGGCAGTACTTCCTTTATTTTCCCTGGAATGATTATTGCTTCCATGGCCGGGAGCCATCTGAGCGTGCCTTGCACATTACGGAGGTTATTCTCTCGGGCATGGAAGCATATATTCCTTTCTCATATCTTTTGACTAATGCAACAAAGCCTTGGTTTAATCACGCTTGTTCTAATGCTGTCCGCAACAGGCAGAGGGCCTATAAAAGGTACCGGAGCCAACCCACCCCTGTATCACACCTTTTATACATTTCTGCCCGGAATCGTGCTAAGTCTGTTCTTTGCTCTGCTAAAAATAATTTCGTCTGTACTAAATGCTCTCAACTCTCCAACTCGAATTCTTCCTGCTCCTTCTGGCACCTTGCCAAAAACCTTTCTAATTCATAACTTGTACTTTTGTATTAAGCTTAAAATCCTTTGTGCAACCAGGAGTTAATGCACCGCCAAGAACCTGTTTATCATTAATAGCATTAGATATTGATTGTCAAGGGTGAAGTCACTTTCTCCAGAGGCTAACAGTGCCGATAAACAGCACGTGTGAGTAATTAGTCTCTGCTGTGTACTGTTGAGAAAGTTTATAAACTCTGGTCTTTAGAGAATCGGCGAAGTAAGCCGGAATAAAGTTATCATTGCTTGATTTTCACAAGTCAGTTCTTTGTCCCTGTTCTCAAGTATTGTTGAATAGTATTCTTTAATACTGTATATTCTCAAAAACCCCGTGACAGTTATTTCATTGAAATTGTGGCTTTCGTAATAAATACTGAATTAAGCCAGCATGAATTCTAACTTGAAGTAAATCCGCTGGGAATCAGCTCAGCCTCCCCCCCCCCCTCCTTATCCAGAATGCAGGATCCGCCACTGATAAACACAGTTGCAATATGGGGGTATAATTTCAACCGTATACACTTTCTGCAGCCCTTCTCTCATTTCTGGCATACTCATTCACACTGTTGCTTATCTTCCATTGCTTAATTTCATCCCACATCCCATCAGTGCTGCGATCATTTTTTCCCACTCACACACATTTATATAACATATCGAATACTATTCTGTGCAACGCTGTCTTTGCTCCCATTCTTGCACTCAGCCCAGAGTTTCTCCCTCGTACAGCCCCTCGCCACTCTCCTCCCTTCCTCTTTCAGCTTAGTTTCATAAAGGGCCATAATATTCAATATGCCTTCATGAAAAGCATCCAGTGTCTAACACCTCGTTTCATTCTGCCTACTTTCACACACATTCAGGCACCTCTGCCCCAGCCTTACACAGTTTCTTCTCTCCTGTGCTAAGCTCTCTCCCCTTTTAGTAAGATTCTTTTTTCTCTCAAATTGTATGTAGTATATTCCTCTAATATAATTACAAAAGTTACATCATAGTTAGGGAATTATAGGAGTTAATATAGTTCGATGGTGCTATCGCTCAACATTCACTTAATCAACGTGGTTCTGCCTTCAGGTGAATCAACACTGAGAAGCATATCAGATGGTTTCCTGTTTTACTTGGTTTGAGTACTAACCGTGTTACCAAATGACGGATGGTGATCTTGTGAGCTAAGGCTCTCCACAAGGATGGGGGTCGTAAGAGTTTACATCTACTGAATAGGGTCTATTGCTTACGTAAAGCCAACCTAGTGTGAGCAAGTCTGGTCATCCTCACCTAAAAGTCGGGATTGGGTAGCCTAACCCCAGGCCCAAACACTTAATGGGATGATAAAAGATTATGTGGTGAATGACGAATGAAATTTTACTACGAGATGCATTAATATTTTATTTCAATTGCATGAAGGCAATTTGGTAAAAAAAAAAAATGTAGGTTCGTATTAAGAAAGCCGAGATCTCTGAAAGCAAGGGAATTCCCAAATTTTTTAATGCCATCTGTTAGGCTTAAGAAAGTAACGTGTATTCCGTCACACAGAAACTGGATGCGTTGTATAACGTGGCAGGTGATGCTCGAGAGGGATGCCTAAGTCTGTAATACCAAGTCGACCCACTCTGACTCAAAAAAAAAAAAAAAAAAAAAAAAGTACCCACCCGAGCAGGCCGACTTGTGACGTCACGCGGCCCTGATCCTCAGTTGATTCGAGATCTTGGCTGACTGAACACGTCCCTCCCATGTCTCCCACTGCCACTCACTAAAAATATTATGTATATCCTGTTCACTCACCTCTGACAGCTGGACTCAAGAAACATTTGAATTAAGGCTGCTCACTGGTTAATGCAACACTGAGGAGCGTGATAAATATACAGTTCTAATTTTGATACATATATTTAAATTTGTAAATTGCTTGCCATAAAAGCAGCCATTTCAAATATGACATAATTTCCGAAGTTAAACACGTCAAAATTAGCTTAGTTTAGTATGTGTTTTTAGACATCTCTCTGTATGCGTGCTTTTAGACGTCTCTCTGTCTTTCCGATATATGACGCCTGGCAGCTATCACACATATATCTGTAAACAACAGAGGGCTGTAGGTGTAAGGGTACCTTGTCTTTGATTCTGAAGAGGGTGCCTATATTTCTTGTACTAAGAATTACTCTGAAATCTATTTGTGGAAATGTGTAGCTGAGTACTTTCTGTAGCTTATTTCTCAGGTGAAAACTGTGTTTTCCTCTGTAAATGAGCTTAATGTAAATAGTGTGTATTGGGACAGTTTGACCTGTTTGAGCCACAAGGGTTAATAACTTAATAGCTTTGCCAGTATAAAGGCCAGAGAAAAATTTAGGGAACCCGTTAATATATAGCACATTTCTCATGTTCTGAAATTCCTTATGAAACTTAAAATAATCTGACCAAATATGGTAGGTTCGGTTAGCCAGAGTTGTTACCAAATTACGTTTATAATTTACTGGCATGAATAAGTTGAACTTCGTACATAATCCCGTGAATGTTGGTTTCTTGTAGACATTGGTAGTGAAAGTGGTGCCTGTTCTGGTGACATCTACATCTATAAAAGGAAACTTATTATCCTTTTCTCTCTCAGTTGTGAATCGTATATTTGGATGTCTCGAATTAAGGTAGTTTAAAAATTGTGGTATTTGATCTGGAGATTTAAAAGGCAAAAAGATGGCATCTACACACCTCGGATAAAACAATCGTTAACATCCTCTGGGCTATCGTTAGTCCAATTTTTCTCATGAAAGCTCTAGAAAATGTTACTTAGTATTGGGGCAAGGGGGTTTCCCATCGCTACCCCTTGTCTGTAGGCTTGCTCATTGAATAAAAATATGCAGACTTTTACAGTTAAATTCAGTAACTTACGCATTTGTTTGCTACTGAAGCCGGAAACTATGTCACGCTCCTTAAAAATTTCATTGATTCATATATCAATAGTCTCATTTAACGGGATATTGATGAACAGAGATTTAACATCAAAACTGGCCATAACACTACTTCGGTGTTTAAGTCTGTTCTCTCCTTAAAGAAAGAAAAGGTGTCCCTGCAAGTGTACTGGTTAATGGAAATGGGGTTCAAAACTGGGACAAAATATTTAGCGATGTTATAATTATGGGTTCCTACGGCAGATACAACTGGTCTTAGAGAACATCCTACTTTGTGGTCTTTGGGGAGCTCATACATTATACCTGACTTGATCCACTCGCTCGTACGCGTGAGTAAACTTCATTACATAGAATCTCTTCCTCTACCATCTTTGTGAGTAATCTGTTAGCCTTGTCCTCTGACTTTATTATTAATTTGAATATGTCATCATTTACTCTAATTAATGTAGTTGCAGTATGCAGAAAATGTAACATTTTGAGAACGTAGTCATTCCTGTCCAAAATAACTATACCATTCCCTTTGCCTGGTCTGACATTTATTAATGAAGAATCAAGACTCAGATTTTTTTAAGGCTAAGTATTCATCTTCAGTGAAGCAATCATATTTGCGATGTGAACCTTTTGAATAAAATGACTCATATGCTAAGTGGCGGACGGAGTTTTTAAAATAGTCCGTCCTCCTCTTGTCCGGGTGGTAATAGCCTATACATGATATGAAATTGTTATATTTAATTTTTCAAACTCAAGGAAATGGTTCAAAAATTTTAGTTTACTAGGCGCAATAGAAAATTTAAGTTCATTAGATAGTGCTGATTTTCAAGTGGGGAAAGAACTCTACTTGGGTAATTTGAGATTTACGTTGCCAAGAGGTAGATTGGCACGAAAATTATAACCCAGTTTAGTTAACTTGGATATCTGAACAAACTCCACTCTTGATATCACTGTGTAATTTCGTTTGGTACCCAGACACTTCAGATGGTTATTCAATCCATGAAACCTTTGATTTAAGTTTATCTCATAAATCATTAACTTTTCTGCCTGTCTGTTTAAATTGTGTCTCTTTGTTCCTAATTTCGATAAGCAAAAAGAACTTGACATTTTCTGTATGATCTTGAGCGTTGTAAGTGATGTACAGAGCTTCAATTGAAGAAAATCCGGCACTAGATTTTGTCCTTCACAATACTTCAGAAAACAGAGATCACACTGTCGTTTCCGATGCTTGAAGTCAAGGCGCTCAGCTTCTCTTAACAGGGTAAGAGCTGGTCGTCCATAGCGGTGGGTAATTACACTGGCGACTGACTGATTGTGTGTGTGTGTGTGTGTGTGTGTGTGTGTGTGTGTGTGTGTGCAGAAAATTTATATTACCGTGCAGAAATGTAGGCATATCAACCACAGCAAAAATGAAAGAGGAGACAGTACCTTCGTGTATTACTAAGAGCAGGGAGGGGCCACAGTTAACAAAGGGGGACCTGACTTGACGACACGACCTCACTTCACCTAACCTTGGCTGAAATATCGTGTTAAATCATAGGAATCCTATACAGTCAGTGACTGTCTGGGAGGTACTGCTGTTTAATTAATTCTGTTAACATTATATCAACCTTAAAATGACCATACATTATGTTTAGGTTACTCTCCAATGTGCCAAAACTTTAACAAGGTTGAAGTACATTTCTTTCATCATTTTTTTTAACCCTGCTATAATCTTTGAACATGCCTGGCCAATGCAGTGATAACTGGATGCTTTGTTTTGGAGTGAGCCTCAGCTGGGTTGCTTCGTCCTTACACTATAACAATACTGTGTGATCCTGGTTTCCAAGTCTATTCCAGATTGTTTGATATAAAATTTTCTTCAGTTTTTGCATCAAATTTTATATGCAGCTCCTGAATCGCTTGATGTGGGCTTTCATGCTTAAACTCTACCTGTGCACTTAGTTTTTCAGTAAACGGACAACATAAAAGAAAATGATCTTTGGTTGGCCTTGCGTTTTTGTTTGTTAGTTATACTGCATAAAAGCGTTTCCTTGCTGTATTAAGACAATACATTAGTTTACTGAGAGGATATATTGGTTTCTTCCCAGTGCTTTGAATCATCTTTAGTTTTTCCTCCAAAGCTTCTTGGTATGAACTGTCAGTTTCCAAGTAAGTAGATATAAAGACAGATCTTTATCAATGTAATGATTTGAATAATAATGGCCATACGACAGTATATTTGTAGGTTTACTGTATACCTTGGTCTTCAGAAACCTTTATCCTTAATGACTTATACATCCAAAAAGGGCAGTTTATATTAATTTCCATCTCATCAGTAAATTTTATGGATGGAGATGTGGAATTAAGTTTAACGGAAATTCATCACAATTCATCCGTAAAAATATCAGTAACTGTAGCTCCATAATCGGTGAGAATTTCATATAGAATTTTCTATTCAAATTCAGAGTTAGAATTACTTCGTGAAGTGTGTGTATATATATATATATATATATATATATATATTGTCGCGGGAGCACAAGATGAATGAGGCTTTCCGAGAGCACAAGATGAATGAGGCTTTCCGAAAAGAAAAAAAATACATCGCCACAGTTTCAACTCTCAACCGTTATAGAGCGATACCTCAGTCAGGGTACCAATGTCATTATGGTTTCCCTCATTCAGCCATTAGGTCAACAGTAATTTTATCTCCCAAACGGTTGATTATTGAACACATGTTGCTATAACATTTTTACATAGAATTTCCTTAGTTGTCGTTACTTACCTTATATTTCCTTCTGCCGGGACGCCCGAGATATATATATATATATATATATTGTTACGAAACAGAGAAAGATAACGTACACTTTAAGTGAGAATACGAAGAGTCACTACTGTCCCGTAAAGTTCCAGGTTCAAAACAAAAGAGTTAGGTAAAATTACAAGTTAAAGTTTAATGCACAAACTAACAACAAAACATTCAGAACTCATAAGGATAATGTAATGGCAAATAAACAGGTTAAATATATGGTTAACTGTAATAGCCTCTATTAACACGAAATTAGCAAGAATAAATTTATCTAAGTCAGCCCTGATAAAATGAGATACCAGATAATACTCAGTGAATGCCAGATAAATTATTACAGATACAAAATAATATTAAAACTGATGGACATAAAGATCCCTACATGAATTACAAAAACTTCACTAGGCCTACAAATTAAACTTATGCTATACAGTACAAGAAAAATACAACAGTTATACTCAAATTACACACAGCTGCTAGATGTTTGGAGATTTCTTGAGCACTCACAATAATAATATCTGTACAGGGGAGGACAGAGATGTGAACAAAATGAGGAGCAGATCTAAGTGGCAATGATGCAGAGACTGAGCTCATTATATAGGGGCCGGCAGAGCCTGATACAACTTGTAAGAGGACGCGCAAATGAAAGCCATGGGGACATAGAGTTCACAATCCCGCTCTGGACAACAGAGAGAACGACTTACTCTACTATAACGGTAGAAGGGGGGGACTGAGGCAGAACACGCTCGTGATCAAACATGCAGCATACTGTGCGTTAAAATTACACAAAGGATGATGAAATCATAGGCTATGTAACACCTCCCCACAAAGAAAAAGAAATTTACAAAGGAAATTTCTTATTACTCTAAAACAATCTGTCTAAAGTCTAGATAAGCAATCTGCAATAACATTTTCTTTCCCCTTGACATGTTGTATGTCTAATGAATACTCCTGAAGAAGTAGACTCCATCTTGTCAATCTCTGATTTTATCTTTAAACTTACTAAGGAATTTCAGTGGGTTATGATCGGTATAAATGACTATGGGGTCAAAACCAGAACACAAATAAAATGAAAAATGCTGTAAACCCAAAATCAAGGCCAAAAGCTCTTTCTCAATAGTGGAGTAGTTCTTTTGAGGTGGAGTGAACTTCTTACTGTAGTAAGATACAGGGTATTCAATACCCTGATCATCCTCTTGCAGCAAAACAGCCCCAGCTCCTGTATCACTTGCATCAACAGCCATCTTAAAAGGCTTAGCAAAATTTGGAGTAGCGAGCACTGGCTGACTTAATAGAATAGCTTTAAGTTTGTTGAAAGAGGATTCACAGTTATCGGTCCAGACAAATTTAACTCCCTTTTTCAGTAGGTCTGTAAGTGGTGATACAAGAATAGAAAAGTTAAGAACAAATCTCCTGTAATAACCTACCATTCCCAAAAATCTTTGTAGCTCTTTCCTACTTTTAGGTCTGGGAAGATCACTTATAACCTGAACCTTAGCTCCTGGTGGTGCAACATGTCCATCACCAATTACATACCCAAGGTACTGAACTTCAGCTTGACCAAACTCACACTTTGATAAATTAGCTACAAGATTAGCATGAACTAAACGGTCAAGAAAATTACTGACATGGCATAGGTGATCTTTCCAGTTGTCACTGAAGATTAATACATCATCAATATAAACAACACACCCTGCCAAACCCTCAGTTACAACATTCATGAGCTTCTGAAATGTGGCTGGTGCATTCTTCATACCATACGGCATTACAGAACATGCAAAAACCTTTCCTAGTGTTACAAAACATGAAATCTCCCTAGCACGTTCAGTCATAGGTACTTGCCAGTATCCCTTTAACAAATCAAACTTACTTATGTACCTAGCCTTTCCGATCTTGTCTATGCAATCTTCCACACGAGGGAGAGGGTAAGTGTCTGTTTTAGTTATCTGATTAACACGTCTGTAGTCAATGCAAAGCCGCTGTGACCCACCTGGCTTAGGGACCAGAGTGACAGGAGAACTCCACTCGCTCTGACAGGGCTCAAACATCTTGTGGTCCAACAGGTAGCCAAGCTCCTTCTGGATGAGAGGAACTTTCACTGGGTTCACACGGTAAGGAGGCAATTTAATTGGCTTTGCGTCTCCAACATCGACATCATGCATCAACACAGTGGTTCTTCCTGGAGTGGCACGGAACACTTGCGGGTACTCCTGCAGTAATGCCGAAAACTCCTGCCTTTCCTTCGGAGGTAGATGACAAAGCTTAGTCTGGAGATCATTCATGATATCAGGATTCTTCCCCAAACTATCACTCAGGCTCATACTGCATGGGAGAGCTTCACTTGCAGACTCGGGTGGAACAGCTACAGTGCAGACTGGATTATTTTCGTCCCGCCTGTGATATAACTTTAGCATGTTGATGTGACATAGTTGCTTGCTCTTTCTACGATCTGGTGTGGCGATGACATAGTTGACATCACTGAGTTTCTTCTCCACGAAATAAGGACCACTAAACTTGGCTTGAAGAGGTTGCCCATGAACTGGTAGCAGAATCAAAACCTGATCTCCTGGCTGAAAGTGGCGTAACCTGGACTTCTTGTCATACCAAGTCTTCATCTTCTGAGCACCTCCTAAATTCTCTCTCGCCAGCTGTAAAGCAGTGGACAGCCGTTCTTTGAAATTCATCACATACTCCAGCAGGTTGACGTCATCTTCCTCCGACAGCCAGCATTCCTTGAGTAGCTTAAGGGGTCCTCTTACTTCATGGCCAAACAGTAGTTCAAAAGGTGAGAAGCCCAGTGATTCATTTGGAGATTCTCTTGCAGCAAACACAACGAATGGAAGACCTTTATCCCAGTCTTTCTGATGTTCCAAACAGTATTTCTTGAGCATCGATTTGAGTGTTTGATGATATCTCTCCAACGCTCCTTGGGTCTGGGGATGGTAAGCTGAAGACGTGATCTGGGTGATGCCCAACTCTTTCAGAGACTGCTTGAAAACATTTGACATGAAATTACTTCCTCGGTCTGACTGTACCTCCTTGGGCAGACCAAACTTTGTGAAGAACCCTAGCATTTCCTTAACCACGTTCTTTGCTGAGATGTTTCTAAGTGGAATGGCTTCAGGATAACGAGTAGCCATATCAATCATGGTCAACACATAAGAAAATCCTGAAGAAGTCTTAGGAAGAGGGCCCACAATATCCACCAACACACGGGTGAAAGGCGCCTCAAAAGGAGGAATGGGAACTAGAGGTGCAACCTTTTCGGTCTGATTACACTTCCCCACAACTTGACAGGTGTGACAAGACTTACAATACCAGGAAACATCCCTGAAGATACCTGGCCAGTAGAAGTGTTTCAAAATGCGTGCCACAGTCTTCCTCACTCCAAGGTGTCCTGCCAAACTGGAATCATGAGCCACTCTAATGATATCCTGCCTACAAACACGAGGGATGACAACTTGATGTACAACCTCCCATTCACAGTCGGCTGATGCTGTTGGGGGTCTCCACTTCCTCATAAGTACTCCTGACTTTACATAATAACAAGTAGAAGCACCGGCTGACTCTTCTTCACTGTCAGCAGAGTAAGCTAGACCATTCAACTCAGGGTCAGCAACCTGCAACTCAACCAACTCTTGACGAGACAAATTATCAACACTACGGGGTACTGCCTCATCTGGTGAGTGGTCCAAATTAGCAAGAAAAGTGTCAGCTAGGATAACATCATCATCATCATTATCCTCTAAATCACCAGTAACTTTAGACTTAGCCCTAGTGACAGCACATGCAGGGAACACATCAGGGACATCACAATCCTGGGACACAGCCACTGGCTCACTAGACAACTGAGGAGCTGGACACACTTGACTTCCACCAATATCATTTCCAAGTAAGAAAGTTACACCTGACATTGGGAGTGTCTCAACCAACCCAACCATAACAGAACCATTAACAAAACCAGACTCTAAATTCACTCTGCACAGAGGAACAGAGAAGTAATTATTCCCTACACCTTGTAAGATTACAGTTTCATCAGAGGAATTAACATTAGAGCCTAGAACACTGGTCAGCATAAGGGATTGGCAAGCACCTGTGTCACGATATATTTTAACTGATTTCCTGTCATTACTGTCCAGAGGACTGACAAAACCATCAGACAGGAAATTAGCACATGAACTCTTGAGAGTGTCACCCACGTTACTGCTCAAAAGAGGAGCTCCATCATGAGAATTTAAGTTACCCCTCAAAGCAGGTTCAGTTAACTCAGTTAAAGAATTCTGGGAACTCTCAAGAGTGGACACTAGACCAATTGACTGAATATTTAAAGACTCCTTTTTGTTCACATCACGCTGTCTCCTGAAACATCTCTCCGTAGTATGACCAAGCTTACTACAATAAGTACATTTACTTTTCTGAAATCTAGAGGTGAAGCTGGTATTTACTTCCTGAGAAACATCATCCTTATTCTCTTTCCTGTTACCTGTACTCTGAGTAGAGGCAACGTACTTACTCTCAGCTTTCCCTTTTTCTCTAGAATATCTCTTGTGAGTGAGAACATACTCATCAGCTAAAACTGCAGCATCAGACAAATTATCTATTCTTTTCTCATCAAGATATAGGCTTACATCTTTATAAATACACCTTTTGAAGTCCTCCAGCAAAATCATCTGCTTAAATTTGTCAAAATCAGAATCCACATTCTTAGAATTTAACCACTGCTCCAACAAATCTTCTTTGATTTTTGCATACTCAACATGGGATTGCTTATCTTGCTTGTAAGTTGTCCTAAATTTTACTCTATAGGCTTCAGGAACAAGCTCATAGGCCTTAAGAATCAAGCTCTTAACTACATCATAATTATCAGATTGATCCTGAGGCAAAGATGCATAAGTTACTTGAGCTTTACCGGTGAGAACAGTTTGAAGGAGTACTGGCCAATACTCCTTAGGCCAATTAAAACCTGTAGCTACCCTCTCAAACAACTGAAAATACTTTGTTAAATCAGATTCATTAAAAGGAGGGACAAGTTTAACATTTTTAGCCACATCAAAATCATCAGAGCAAGATGATCCAGTTCCACCTTGTTTCATGCGATACTCATGGTCTGCCTGAATCCTGGCAAGTTCAATTTGTGCCTGAGCCTGTACCTGTGCCTCTTCAATACGAGCATTTGCCTCCTTAACATCAGCCTCCTTCGCACGTGCTTGAAATTCAGCTTCCTTCACACGAGCCTCCTGCAGGGCTAGCTGTAACTTAGCTAATTCAATCTGCGTTTGCTCATTTGGAGGAGTTACATTGAACAAGCTTTCATTAATCATGGCAACAATCTGATCTTTAGACTGATGAGAGCGAACAACAAATCCCAATTGTTGAGCAACAATCTTAAGTTCATTCTTTGTTCTGTTTTCTATATCACACACTGTTTGCACATTTGACAAAAAATCTTTGGCTTCATCAAGTGTAGTAATAGTAGACATCATGAATAAGTAACAGTCACAAAATATCAAGCAATATCCTTATGATAATATCCTGAATATCCTGATATGAGGTCGCCAAATTTATGTTACGAAACAGAGAAAGATAACGTACACTTTAAGTGAGAATACGAAGAGTCACTACTGTCCCGTAAAGTTCCAGGTTCAAAACAAAAGAGTTAGGTAAAATTACAAGTTAAAGTTTAATGCACAAACTAACAACAAAACATTCAGAACTCATAAGGATAATGTAATGGCAAATAAACAGGTTAAATATATGGTTAACTGCAATAGCCTCTATTAACACGAAATTAGCAAGAATAAATTTATCTAAGTCAGCCCTGATAAAATGAGATACCAGATAATACTCAGTGAATGCCAGATAAATTATTACAGATACAAAATAATATTAAAACTGATGGACATAAAGATCCCTACATGAATTACAAAAACTTCACTAGGCCTACAAATTAAACTTATGCTATACAGTACAAGAAAAATACAACAGTTATACTCAAATTACACACAGCTGCTAGATGTTTGGAGATTTCTTGAGCACTCACAATAATAATATCTGTACAGGGGAGGACAGAGATGTGAACAAAATGAGGAGCAGATCTAAGTGGCAATGATGCAGAGACTGAGCTCATTATATAGGGGCCGGCAGAGCCTGATACAACTTGTAAGAGGACGCGCAAATGAAAGCCATGGGGACATAGAGTTCACAATCCCGCTCTGGACAACAGAGAGAACGACTTACTCTACTATAACGGTAGAAGGGGGGGACTGAGGCAGAACACGCTCGTGATCAAACATGCAGCATACTGTGCGTTAAAATTACACAAAGGATGATGAAATCATAGGCTATGTAACAATATATATATATAGATAGATAGATAGATAGATAGATAGATATAGATAGATATATAGATAGATAGATAGATAGATAGATAGTCAGGTAGATATGAACATTATCCTACCAGCAAGGGGACACCACCATTCACTCACTTGAACTAGTGCAGTAATGAAAAGTAAAATGGTTTCTCGTAACGCAGGAAACAACTAATTATCTTAGGTGGTAATCATGTAAGTAGATGGACGCCTGGTGTTTTGGTGGGTTAAGGCAGTCCAGGTAGAAGTGGTCCATAGGGGTTTACATCCTAGTGACGTTTGGAGTTCACTGCGTACATAACGCCACTCAAGGAGGAGCAAATGGCCTTTTCTTAAATATCTGGATTAAGTGTCCTAGCCCGGGGTCCTATGCTCTTGATAGAAGATAGATACGGAGACAGATAAAGAATGTCATCGTACTGATGGAATGCAGCAATATGAACTGCTTTTTGCAGAATATCCCGTTTGGGTCGACCGTTTCCAATCAACATTTGTAGAGGACGGATGAATGTTAAGAGGGAGGGTCCCGCTGGCACGCTTCTGGTACAGCTTGCTAACCCTGGTGGAAATATCCTATGTACTGTAAATGTTTGTCCCTCGGCTTGTGTAAATAGTGACCACAAGCAGAGTAAACAATCCTGGCTGTCCCCCTCTACCACGCCGCTAACCCTGCTATTTCACACAAAAATTGGGGAGAGACAGCCGGCCAGAGCTACCAAAATGAATAATACTATTTTTTGCGCCAATTAAAGGAAATTCACCCTATGCATTTGCACCTAGCTGATTGAACATGCTGTACGTATATACTGGGCAGGCATGGCTGGTAAGTGGGATGTAAACCTAATGCATTTAATTCATTACCGACATATTCAGATGTGATAACACTCCATGCTAATGGTTGTATTAGTATTTACTTTTCAAAGAAAACGTTTGGAATTTTTTTAACAATTTTCAGCATGTCAGAACTGATAACAAACGATAGAAAGATAATTATATATTGCTGACCAGTGATAAATTAACGGCCACGTAGTTTATCTCATATTGAGCGGCACTTTATTTTTATCCGACACTGGACATGGACTATACAGATCGCTCTTTGGTACCAACCAGTACTCTTTCATGCCCCACACCTTCACATGTTACCGTTTTGGGACTAATACCCATCATCTTTACTGAATTCATGGTAGGATTGGCTCATTTAGGATTACTGCGATGTTACTAGCAAGGGATTTCATTGATGTTTTGGTTGGTGGGTCTTGTGGAAGATCTGTAAACAGTTTTAGCGAAATTTATATTCGTAAATTGTATCCAACCCCCACCCGGGATAGATCACGAGTGTTTTTGGACAACAGTTGACTGTTGTATCTACTCTATCGCCAGTGTCATATTCCCGAATATGTATGTGGGCAACAGTGAGGCTGCACCGGGATGGCAGTTTTCTCTGTCTGTTCATTCGTTTGTCCACGCTCTAGAGGCCGCAATTATGGACCAATTTGGACGACTGTGGTGTCAAATGAATCTTTTCCCTGTGCCCTCGCCGCCGAAAAGGTCGACATATTCAGAGCAACACAAAGACCACAAGCAAAAAATTAGAAAAATAATCAGAGCCATGGAGCAGAAGTCTTTATTTACATGAGAATAGCCATGACATTGGTATCATTAGAAAAGGCTTTCAAAATGCTGCAATTAATGACCACATGGCAATTCTGATACAAGTCCATGAAAACTAGCAAATTGAAAAAACAATGCACCTGTGTTGCTACCTCAGCTTGTGATAGAGGAAGGCAAAGTAGTAGGTGGGAAGGTAGGTAGGTAGGCAGAGAGAGAGAAGTAGGAAGGTATGCTGAGAGGCAAGGGGATAGGTAGGGGGATAAGAAGGAAGGTCGGCAGAGACATGCAGCGTGTCGGATGGGTAGGTAGATAGATCAGTGAGTAGATAGGCAGGAAGGAAGGTAGGGAGATTGGTAAGGAAGTAGCAGGGAGGTAGGTATGGAAGATAGGCAGGGAAATATGACAGACAGGAAGGCAGGTAGGTAATGAGGAGGCATTTATGGTAATGCAAAAAGAAGAAGAGCAAGTTATTCCTCTTTATGTCAAAGGAAGAAAAAGTACTTAAATACCCCCCGCTGAAGGGATCACATAGTCTAATAAGTAGTTCCAAAACCTGAGGACAACACACACACACACACACACACACACACACACACACACACACACACACACACACACACACACACACACAAATCTGCTGTGGACAGAAGGGATCATACGATACTTTGTCTTTGGCTTAAACAGATCAACACGCACGCATTGTTATGAAGCAAATTAGTTTGCCATCAGATAATGCCGTAGCAAACGAAAACGAACTTTTCATAAAACAAAGTAATTGCTTTCGTTACAACTTCATCAAACTTTTATCCTTCAAAATACTCTCCTTCACTGTTCATAAAACGTTCCCAACGTATTTTCTAGTTCTGGAACGCGTCCTGGAACGCGTTTTCAGGGATGGTGCTCAGTTCTCGTGGCGAATTTTCTGTTGTCTCTTCTATCGTCTGAATGTGGCAACCTTTTAGGGTGGATACCAACTTTTGGAAAAATAGAAAAAAAAAATCCACGGGGGCCACATCCAGACAGCAGAGCTGCTGGAGGACGATAGTCATCTCGTGCTTCACCAAAAAGTCACGGATAAGGCACTAGACCTTGGGATAAGGAGCGACGCGTGAGCAGGTACATTGTCATGATGAAGCATCCAGGTATAGTTTTTCCATGCCTCAGGCCTCTTCTTTTCTTAGCACTGCCTCCCTCAGACGCTTCAGGACGTCCAAGTAATACTCATTTTTAATTGTCTGATCAGGTGAAACAAACTCACGACGAACGACGACCTTCCCTTAAAAAAAAGACGATCAACATCACCATATTTAAGCGACTCTGGCGTGTTTTTTTTTTTTTTTTTTTTTTTTTTGGTCGTGGTGACGATTTTTCAACCCACTGCGACGACTGCCTTTTTGTTTGGACATCGTAGCCGTACATACACGTTTCATTACCTGTTATGGCAATTTTTAAAAATGTTTCACCAGCACTAGAACAATCCTGAATGACTGACATTGTTCTGTTTTGCCCATCTGTCAGCACACGTGGCACAATTTTGTGGCAACAGAATGCGTCTTCAGTTTTTTCGGTTAAAATTGTGTGGCACTAACTTTTACAGATGGCTACTTCGGAAACTTCAGGCGACGATTTTAATGGATCACAGCATGCTCTTTCTCAACGTGATCGTCGTCTGCTGATGAACAGCTTGAACCACTCGTGACATTGTGTGCGGCTTCATAAAAATCCTCCTTATTAGCCTGTTGCAACATTTGAAAAGTCTCCGTAAATTTTTTTCAGGTTTGAAACATTGTCACGCAACCACGTTGCTCTTCAGTATCCTTCATTCTTTAACTTGCAACAAATCGCAAAGCGCACTAAACACACGTTCAATCAAGTGAACGTACCCCTCGATGACTGACGCAGCATGATGCGGCTAGTGTTTGAACAAAGCTCAAAATCGCGGCTACACAGCGCTCCCGTCGCTAGCAGACTATGCTGGTTCGTCGACTCGCTATTTTAAAAGTTCGTTTTCTTTTTGGACAGACCTCGTATAGCTGTCTGACGTCACTGACAGACCAACACATCCATGACAAGACCTGCCACCGGATTAACGCACTTTCCTGTACTCATATGACCTGATTTTATTACTTGTTTACAATACCCGTTTACATGTTTGTCCTCACCCCTACTGCTATCATACCCTTCCCAAAGAAACCAAAATTAATGTTAAGGTGAAAGAACACAAGTATGAAAATGATTTGTAATAACACTAAACCGCTCTGGTGGCCTGATCATTCTGCAGCTTGGTTAAGATCCTTGATAACACCAAATTCTGTTGATTCTTTCCATTCGTTCAGACAGTTAGTCAGTAATAGCCCTTCACTATGAGTCTTTCCAAAGCCGCATATAATCGTCTAATTCAGGCAAGTTTATGACAGAAGTCGTCGTCATAATAGGGTAACCTTGACTGAGAGGGATCCTCAAAAAGTGTATAGCAGCTAGGAGAGGACGGGGTGTTGAAATGAGCGATGAGATATTACCATAAACTTGAACTGAAAGAAGATAGTTTAAAGTGAGAATGAGCCCAGGGACTGTGAGAGTGAGCTTACTCTGAAACCAGTAATGTAAATGCAAAGTGGATGCCAAACATACTTAGCCGACGCAAGCATGAGGCCAGTATACGAGGCGAAAATAGAGGCTCATATTCCCTCTTCAGATTTCATAACATCTTTCCCAGTTAATTATTCAACACATTACATTTTACCCACTCTCATGATCGGGAAAAGTTTAGTAGTCTGTTTCAGCTATTTCAGTTGCTAAGAATGCTTAACCTCACTAGCTTCTTGGCGTAATTTATCTTACTTTTGACATCTCCGAACGAATACATTTGGCTGAAGGGGGGATTTTTCACACAGGGAGGGCTCGATGTGCCCATCATAAACCCATCTAATAAGGTCAGTGTTTCCTAAGATGTACATAATTGTGTGGCGGTAGGAAAATAATAAGTAAACCGTCGTAGTAGTACACCCATTTATGTATTCCAGTGTGTTCCTGGTGTAAACAATGCTGATATTAAGATTGCAGAGAGAAATCTGTACTTTACACAGGAAAAATCATCCAGTAGATCACCATTAAGCCAGGAATCGAACCCGTGACTCTCAGGTGAGAGCCAGGCAGTAATCCACTACTTGTCGTAAGTGCTTGGGGTAGATTAAAAGCATCTGCTTGCCCCAGTGTTAGGGGGTTATCTCATCCTCTTCAGGCCCACAGTGGGGGCGGAGGGACATCGGTTACAAGATTGTGACAATGTGAGATAACTTTTACCTGGTCATGGCGTAGTGGATTGCTTCCTGGCTCTCACCTGAGAGTCCAGGGTTCGATTCCGGGCATAATGGTGATCTACTGGATGAATGCTGATATCCACTTTCAGTCGGCTGTCTTATTTATGTTTTCTTCGTGTAATCGCTAGATGACTAAGGTCAGAAAATTTGTCTTGTATTGAAAATACCAGAGACATCTGCAACTCATCTGTCCATTCGAAAGTTCTGTGAGCCGAGTAGTAGTTGTTGTTGTAGTAGTAGTACTAGTAGTAGTAGCAGTAGTAGTAGTACCAGTAGTAGTAGTAGCAGTAGTAGTAGTAGTAGTAGTAGTTGTTGTTGTTGTTGTTGTTGTTGTTGTAGGTTCACCTGAAATATGAACCCGGCAGACTGCAGGCTGATGCTGTCTTCCTGCAGTCCACCATCCTCTATTTTAAGGGATAAGGAGAGAGTTGTGGGATGCTTGTATCAGCGGCCAGTGAAGTCACCAAGGTATATCAGTGCCAGTACGTGATGGCATCTCTCTCCGTCACCGCCAATCTGAGTAATGCTGTATGGCGGTGTAAAGAGGATAATAATAAAAAAAAGTATCGGTGAGATTACTATTGATAGAGTATAGAATGAAATATCCTGGTTAATATAAGTCGGAACAGAAGAGGTGCTACGAAGTCTCCTGTGCCAACAAAGAGGAAAGGCAGGTATTAATTTATTTCTATGCCCTAATCTTTTTCTGGAATACAACCCGCAACCACGTATTCGGGTCCCCAGCAGTATTGCTGGACGAAGAGGGATCTGGAGAAATAAGTTTAGCTAAGAGTGTGACAAGCCCAAAGATCGAAATCGGGTTCTGTTACTTGTTACCTGGACTTGCTAACTAGTGCATCACCGGCTTCCCTTCCTTGCCAGTTAGAATACCGACCAAGCGCCTGGTGATGCGATAGTGGGAATTGGAGGACAAGGGCTAGAATCACAAACAAATACACGATAATTTTCCTTATTGCAAATCAGATTTCTTTTGGCATGAATGAAGGGAAAGATGGGGAAGATTTTGTATTTCACTTTGCCTTGTTCTTCCTGCCAGAAAAATATCTTACAATATCATTCCTGTCGTAACGAAGATGTTCTTTTGAAGAACAAATATGAGAGGAAGGAAGATTAGGCAGTCCTCTTTCTCTTTTACTTCCTTAAAAAAAATAATAATAATAACCTGCGGTAATTACATGCCACATCCTAAGGATTGCCACAGGCATGGTAGTTCACTTGAGCAAATTCCTATATAATCCCCTGTCTATCTAGTGTTTTTCAACTTATCATTTCACTGGCGCTGAATCATTGTTGAAAAGGTCAATTACTTAATGATGGATTCAGCCACGAATTACTTCACCTCGCAGAAACTTTGAGAAAAATTTTCGATTCGCGACTAAAAAGCTCCTATGAAGAGAGGGTAAACTGACCTAGGATTTTATGGGAAAAATAAGAAGCATAGTGCTAGTGCTGGCTTGACTGACGAAGGAAGAGCGAGAAATCCGAACATATTCTGCACTCTCTTTTTATTTTCTACCAGAACAAACCGCAGTCACATCTAGAAGGCACTCAGAGAGCGCATACCACAGCCAAAGCCATTACCATTAAAAAGGATTAAGATCAGGATCCGTGGAGATATTGTATGGATTACAATGGAGCCAGATCCGCCCCCAAATATAATAAATTACTTCTTGAGCCACTGCCCACCCTTCCACAAAATTTTATTGAAATGCACTGAGAACTTCTGAAGATATTATACATAGGATCTGGATCCGTATCCACCATGAAATATAATAAATTCTTACATGGCCCATGGACCACCCTTCCATTAAATTTCATTGAAATTCATTGGGAACTTTTAGAGATAACATCTGGACAGACAGTCAAGGATAGGTTAATACATTACCTCCTCCAACTTCGTTGGCGGAGGTAACAAGTTCATCGTAAGTCTGCTTGACAATACTGGCCAAAAAGACGGACGAGGGAGGAAGTTTATTTCCTTCATAACATAACGTATTTTAGTATTCCAATATTGCTACTTCTAAAAAAATTTACTCAGTTGTTGAGGAAAGACCTCTTTTACCGAACTAAATAATGATGGCAACAGAATAACCCATCCAGTTCGAAACGTCTCTCCATAGTTAAGTCATCAAGAGGTAGAAAAAATAAAATGAAGAGCAGGTCATGGTACTGAAAGTTAAATATTTAGTAGTACTGGTGGGAACATATCTTCAGTAGGGTGATGAGCTAAAGGGCCGAAACTTTCCCCGTCCTGTGATCTTTCCCTTTGACTAATTGTTCTCAAACCTACTTCACTCATCCTTTTGTGACCCTCAACTCTTCTACCAGGTTTGAACTGCCTCAGATCAAAATTGTAATAGATGGCCTTAACACAGTCTTTGACCTAATACCTTTTTTGTTCATTATATGTTACGTATCATAAGCTTTGGGGAATCAGACCTTTTGTGAAAAAGCGAGGTGGTCTGTTCTGGCTTTTTAGCGGTAGGTTGTTGTAAAAAAGAAGAATATGAAGAATTGGTGCTTCGGCTAATAGTGTTTTTAAAATTTTAAAAATCTGTTTTAGCTGAGTTGAGGGTTGTCCTGCGCATGGAGAAGTTCGAGGGCTAAAATTAGGTAACTATAAATGTCTTTAAAAGTATGTGTTTGGAAGTCACAAAGGTTTTTGTTTGCTAGGAGCTCCATCAAGTCAACCATCCTTAGCCTGTCTACCAACACTGACTGTGAACAGCAAGGCTAGAAATTACATAACACTGAGATATTTTCGTGACAAGCCTATTGAAGTCAAAGGGCACAAGAGTACCGGAAACGCTCAGATTGGAATTAAAGGAAACAGTCTGAACAATAAATTCTTCCATGTCAGTGGAAGAAACAGCTACATAGCCATCAGTACTGAAGAGGAGAAAAGGAGGAAGTAGAAATGTTGTTAGAAAAGTTTATGGCAAGGCACCAGAAAGTGCGGGAATTTTTTTATGCTAGAGAGTTAAAACCATGTTAAGCAAATTAAATTACTTTAGTTGTTGGAACTTGTTTTTCAGATGAAATGTGTGTTGTATATCTGTAGTGTCGCAATTCTTTTAAGTGCAATGGCAAACATGTTTTCAGAGGTTTTAATTCCTTTGGAAGAACTGGAGCTTTTGTGAAAAAAAGAGTAGTTCATTAATAAGAACTCCACAGACTGTTAAGTTCTTACTTATGTTGCAGATATTATTTCTTTTGGTGGGAAGATCTAGAAGGCTGGCATTCCAAGACCGTTTGCGATAACTTGAAAGCTTCAAGAGATATGTACCTTGGTGGCAGGCTTCTTTTGCCATGAAATTTTTCTTCCTAGCACCAGCGCCTCTATGGTATTTTTTTTTTTTAATGTTTGCTTTCCGCGCAGCAACAGCTACTGAATCAATTGCTTTACAAATGTTCCAGTATGAATTCGTCAGCAACATACTAGTGCACCTGGACACTGATATTGAGATCAAACATATACTTCATGAGATACTGAGGAAAATCAAAATGGTCTCCTCATGCCTGGAAGTGCTAAATCGAAAAGTTTTTGGCTGAGCTGGACCAAACTCGGTGGAAATGTACTGGGTCATGCATGAGGATGATATGCATTGTATGAATGATTTTGACCTTGATCTCAAGGTCACAGGTCAAAATCCGTAAAAAATTAGTGAGTTATATCAAAAGTCCCTTAACAGTAGGTCTACAGTGATAACAAACGCTTTTTTCAGAATCGTAGAGTATCCAGTTTTTAAGCTTTCATAAGAGGAATTATGACAAATCAATATTTTTTACGCTTTTTGACGATTTTTTTTTTTGACCTAGATTCTCACATATATAGATCTTAGAAAAAAAATCAAGACATATCTCTGCACATGCAATTTATGATGTAATATTAATAATACATCATTTACGACAACCACTCTTAATACTCTATATATTTCAGAGACTGTACACCATATCTGATGTCCAAGTGCTGATTTTCTTATTTTTGTCATTCTAATCCGGAATGTGGCATTATCATCTGGAATGTGGAGTTCTTTGAATATTGCTTCAGGAACTTCGGAATTCTACTTATTATTATTATCATTATTATTATTATTTTTTATTTATTTATTTTTTTTTTATTGGTGGTAGGTGTAGGTGCAGTGCTGCTTTGGGTGTCTCCCCTTTCCTCTCTTCCTTCCATCCTCTTCGGTCTTTTTTCCTTCTTCATTCCTCTTCCTTCTGCCCATGGGTAGCTTTACACTCCCTCTTCCGTCTTTCTTTCCTTCATTCTTTCCTCTTTCTTCTGCCTATGGGTAGCTCTAAACTGAGTGACAAGCCAAACGGTTTCCTGTACAGCAGGAAACCATTTACAACGCTGGGTGGTGACCATATAACCAAATTATTGCGCCTGGTGGTTTAGCGATTAAATAAGGTGCTCCAATCGGATTGTGCCTGTGTATGTTTATATCGAAGGGATGGTTGGGGTTTATTGCTCACATAATGCCACTCAGGAATGAGTGAGGCTTTTTTTTTTTTTTTTTTTTTATGTATCCGACTCTGGGCAAAGGCTTCAGAGCCTATTGCTTGGGGGCACTGACCTATCCCAAGGCCCAGTAGTCCTCCTACACCTCCACATGTCACCACTTCAGCGCTAACACCCACCATCCATACTGAATACATGCTAGGGCTGTCTCATACAGGATTGGTGTATTGGTATTAGCAGGGGTATTTTTACGACATGTCGGCGGGTCATCTGGTAGATCAGGAAAGTCTGCTTTTAGGAAATTCAAATCCTCAAACTGTTCTCTGCCCCAGCGGGGATTCGATCCTGGGTCCATTAGGACCTCAGGCCGCCTCTCTACCTATTCAGCCACGCCTCCCCCCTCAAATCTCAAAATGTCAGGAAAAACTTGCCTAGCCCAGGGCTCCTATGCTCCTCATGGGGCAACATAGGATTGCACGACTGACGGACGGATTATTATTATTATTTTTATTATTATTATTATTATTATTACTATTATTATTATTATTATTATTATTATTATTATTGTTAATATTATTACTATTATTATTATTATTATTATTATTATTATTATTACTATAATAGTAAGGTAGGAGACTGGGAGAATGTTTGTGAGAAGAAAGTTGGATGTGTTACCTTTGAGTGAAACGAAGATGAAAGGGAAGGGTTAGTCTATGTTTGGAAATGTAAATGAAGATTGTCAGGTGTTGACAGAGGAAGGGCAAGAGACGATGTGGCCTGGTTAGTGAGTCCGGAAGTGCAGCAGTATATGACTGAATGGAAGGGGGTGTCATAGAGACTGATGTGGGTGAAAGCGAAATTTGAACGTGAGTTGTGGGTGTGTGTGAGTGCATATGGGCCTGGTAGTGATAGGGATGAAGAAAAGAGGGAGTCCTTCTGGAATGATGTTGATGAATGTCTGCAGAATTCTGGAGCGAATGTGAATGTGGTAATGATGGGAGATCTGAATGCTAGAGTGGGAAATGTAGCAGTTGAAGGTGTAGTTGGTATGCATGGTGTGCTTGGAAGAAATGAAAATGGGGAACGAATGATAGGGATGGGCGTTGAGCAAGAGATGGTGATTGGAAATACCTTGTTTAAGAAGAGAGATATTTATAAGTACAGTATACATGGGTGAAACACGAGGGTAGAAGGTTTGTTGATGCAGCATTGATAGACTATGTAGTTGTGTCCAGGAATGTAATAGGAAGAATGTTGGATGTGAGAGTTCTGATAGGGGAGGGTGGAGGTATGTCTGACCACTACGTGGTGGAGCGAAAGTTAAGGTCAGAGCTAGGAGAGTTAGCTGTGGCAGGGAGGTTTTGAAAGTGAGTGAGTTGGGTAAAAGAGAGAAAATTATAGAGTATCAGAAGAAACTGAAAGATGAGTGGAACGCAGTGAAACATCAGGAAAATGGCACTGTGGTGGGGGAATGGCAGATGTTTAAGAATGCTCTGGTGGGACATGCGGAAGAGGTGTGTGGTGTGAGACGAGTGGGTGGTGGTGTAAGAAAAGGAAGTGAATGGTGGTGTGAGGAAGTAAGTATGGCTGTGGCTGAGAAGAGACGTGCATATGAAGTGTGGCTCCAGAGGAAGGATGAGATGTCATATGAGAGGTATAAGGAAAAGAGGAATAAGGCGAGAAGGGCTGTGCGTGATGCTGATGTGGCAGGAGATTAGAGGTGGGGTAGGCAGTTGACAGAGAATTTTCAACAGAATAAGAAAATGTTCTGGAAAGAAGTGAAAAAGTTGCGAAAGAGAGAGTCTGGGAAGGAAGAGCGAGTAAAAGCAGAGGATGAAAGGATGTTAATTGAGATGGATGCAGTAAGGAAGAGATAGGCGAAGTATTTTGGAAGATTGTTACATGTACAGGAGGAAAGGAAGGCTGAGATTGTGGTGGATGGATGGGTGCAAGGAATATATGTGTTGGGAGAGTTGAATGATTCTTTGATCACGAAGGAGGAAGTGCAGGAGGCAGTAAAGGAGATGAAGACAGGAAAAGTTGCAGGTATAGATGTGTGTGCTGTGGAATGCTTGAAGGGTGGTGGAGTGACTATTGTTGACTGGTTACTAGATTGTTGAATGTGTGCTTTGTTAAAGTTATGGTGCAAATTGACTGGGCAAGTGCTTGTGTGGTCCCGTTGTATAAAGGTAAGGATTATAAATATGAATGTACTAGCTTTAGGGGTATAAGTCTGTTGAGTGTTGTAGGTAAGGTGTATGGTAGAGTGTTAATTAAGAGAGTTAGAGAGGGTACAGAGGGAGTGATTGGTGACGAGCAGTGTGGCTTTAGGAGAGGGAGGTGATGCGTGGATCAGTTGTTTGCTATAAGACAGGTGTGTGAAAAGTATTTAGCGATAGGCAAAGATGTGTTTTGGGCGTTCACGGATTTAGAGAAAGCGTATGATAGAATTGATAGGGAGGCTTTGTGAACTGTTCTGGGATTGTATGGGCTAGGTGATAGGTTACTAAAAGGAGTGAAAAGTTTTTATGTAAATAGTAGAGCATGTGTAAGAGTGGGAAATACTGTGAGTGATTGGTTTCCCGTGAGAATGGGGCTCCAGCAGGGATGTGTGATTTCGCCATGGTTGTTTAAGATTTATATGGATGGTGTTGTAAGGGAGGTCAATGCAAGAGTGTTAGGTGGAGGTCTGAGTCTGGTGAATGCTGATGGTAAAGAGTGGAATCTGAAGCCGCTACTGTTTGCAGATGATACTGCACTGGTGGCTGATTCAGAGGAGAGATTGAGACAATTGGTAGAGGAGTTTGGAAGGATGTGTGAAAGGAAGAAATTGAAAGTAAATGAGAATAAGGGTAAAATGATGAAGTGTACGAGGTTGGTAGATGGTAGGGGGATGAATATAGTTTTGAATGGTAAGTTGCTTGAGGAGGTAAAATGTTTTAAGTATTTAGGGTCACATGTTGCTGTGGATGGAAAAATAGATGCAGAAGTGAAGTTTAGAATGAATGAAGTAGGAAAGGTGCTGGGAGGAATGAAAAAAGTGTTTAGATGTCATTCGCTTAGAATGGATGTAAAGAGAAGGCTGTATGAGGGTGTTGTGGTACCGACTCCATTATATTGGCCTGAAACATGGAATATGTGTGTAGCAGAGAGGAAAAGTTTGAATGTAATGGAGATGAGTTGTCTGAGGTGTACGTGTGGAGTTATGCGTATGGATCGAGTGAGAAATGAAGACGTGCGAAGAAGAACTGGAGTTGTGCGGGAGATGGCTGATCGAGTTGAGCAGAGGGTGTTGCGATGGTTTGGGCATATGGAGAGAATGAATAATGTGTGATTGGTGAAAAAGATAACTAGGTCTTATGTGAGAGGTGTAAGACTGAGAGGAAGACCACGAATAGGATGGATGGACAGTGTGAAGAGCTTTGGTTGCGAGAGGGATGTCTGTTGAGCAAGGAAGAGTGGCTGTGCATGATAGAAATTAATGGAGAAAAGTTGTGAATGAATATATGATGACGCAGCCCTGAGGGGATATTCTCCCGCATTTGTCTGGTCAGCTGATCAGGTAAGGTGCGTGTAAGGGGTTGGGTCTATTATGATGTGGCAAGGGTAAACCAGCTCTGCTGTCGGGCCCTGCTGCAGATGTCACTGATTGCACTGCGCAGTTGACCCTCGAGCAGTGTCGTGCGATAAGGATCTGTCCCTTCTCCCCTTTGGGGCTAAGATGCGAATGAATGTGTTTGAGAGGATGAGTTAATTAGAGGCTTCACCAAACCCTGTTTCAGCGGTCTGCCACCAGGTGGTCTAGCGTCTCCCAGCCTCGATTAAATATTTTTGAGGGGTTTTAAAGACCTGTGAAATTGTACCTAATACTAAGTTTATAATAATACTGCTATTTATAGTAATATTTTTTCCTATTCAATCAAGCGCATATATATATATATATATATATATATATATATATATATATATATACCTGTAAAGAAAGAATAACCAGGCTTTCAGAGAATCTTAGCTTGGAGACTAAAATAGTGCGCTGTCTATTTACATATATTTGAATAAATCGTGTGCAGTTAGTAAAAGGAGATTACCCTCAGGACTTCTGATGTGTGTTTTAGCATGCTTTAAAGTAGTTAGCAGTTCCTCTGAAAATAATGTAATGAATGATTGCTTAGTTGGTGAGTCAGCCATATTATTCCAAACAAACGGCAGTGTGGTACGACACTATAATCATAAGAGAGTACGAGGAGTTGAAGTCTAAACTTAGTAAACTGTGCAGTGGAGCCAGGGAAACATTTAAAAGAATTATTTGTGTTAGACTTTGGTTACTAAGATGACCAAGACGTCCAACAGGTCCGTATTGTTAGGAAAAGTCATATGTCAGGCAGGGCGGCATATCAAAAGGTGTTGCTAAATATGAGGTTACACATCTATTTTCTTTTGTGGATACTAACGAATGACAAATATTTTAATCACTGTTATCTTGCTTTATGGATGATTCTAGTAAAATTGCCTAGGTTTTGTCTCTATGTTATGCTTACAGAGATGAGTAAACTAACGAAAGCGGATTAACAAAATGACACTTATAATACATTATATATAATCAAAGGGCTCCCAGATTGTAATTTGTTTGTAGCATATCATGCCATCTGGGTAATTTGATGAGCAAAATATGTTTTGAGGTGTTTTACTTTGTGTCAAAATTAAAAAGAAATTAAGCACTGGCTACTTTTCTAGTGCTTACCCCGCATCAGAGCTGGGGGACGGAAGCGAACCTAGTGGTAGATTTCTGAAACAGGATCTGGTGAAGTCTCTAATTAGGAGTGTTTCGTCCTGTCTTGGTTACCTCCCTTTCCTTTGGGGAAGCAGCCTAGGTATATAGATAGACAGACTAAAATAGGTAGATGGGTAGTGCCCCCCCATCCACTTTCTCGAGGTAGTGATGCCTTCGTGTGACTACATTCATCAGCAAGCCAAATGTCTTCCTGTACACAATGAAGCCATTTACTTCGTTGGGTGATAACCATGTTATAAAATGACGCCTAGGAATTAAGTGCGTTAAGTATATCCTGAAATCATAAAATCACAAAACTCAGCACAACGATGCTAGGGTAAGTTAATGCTAAGAATGATAATACAGGGGTAAAATAAAGCTGAAAATAATAATGAAAATATAAGATAACGCAATGAAAAATGATAAATGGTTAAGAAAAGCTGTGAATAATGAAGAACGAGAGGGAGAAGACTTAACCCGTCACGTTCCGAGGTTTTCCGCACCTTCGACATCCCCCAATCCCGAGGTATTTTCAAAAAAATTTTTTTTGGCTAAAACCTCCGCTTTTGGTAAGAAACATCGAAAATTCATAGAGAAATCGCTCACCTGAGGTTTAAAATACTTGATCCAGTAGGAGTTCCTCCTTACCTGACTGGGTTTTCTAACATGTTGGCACCAAAGAAAACGAGTTCTATGGGAGGGTAACTATTTCACACAACTCATAAACGGTATTTATTTGTTTACTTGGTACGAATGTATATGTAGTATGAGAGCATATTGGTTTTCAAGCAGTAATATAGGCATTATAAGCATTGTTTCACTCACTAACTAATCACCATACCTGACCCTTTTTTGCCACATTACCTGATCATTATTTCTGACTGTTTCTTCTTCTAATGCTATGTAAACTTTGTCCTCCACATTGTCATCGATTGGGGAATCACTCTGGCCCTGAATATCTTTACTGGCCAGGTCACTGGTAACAGGTGAATTGCCGAGACAATGGCGTGAGAGGGGGAGGGGGGAGGTTATGCGGTGTAGGGCATTGTCCCTGCTTGGCATCTTGTAGAGGAATAGAGGAAGGTGTCCCGTGTATACGTACGAAAAATCACGTGCAAAAATTGTAAATTGTGCAAATTACGGACCTTGCAATTGCACGACGTACCAGTACGTCACCAGGACTGGCAAATGCAAAATGTTGCAACGTACCCATATGTCGACAGGACTGGGCGGGTTAAAATGAATATTGATGGCTGAGGCAAAGTTGAAAATAATGATAGTTGTGAAAGATAAACATATGAATAATGATGGAGGTGTATGACAAATCAGATAATAATGATGAATGGGCAGGGTAAAGCAGAGAAATATGCAGAATTGGTATTTGAGAATGACGATGAGGTGGCACGATAAGGCACAGAGATAAGAGAAAGCAGGGCGTATAATGGAAAGGAAAATAAAGCGAAGAATAATTATTGCAGGAAAAGATAAAACCAAAAATAAAGAAAAAAAATAAAAATAATGTCAGAAGTCCAAGAATAGGGTGAGAATAGTAACATGAGAGTAGAGTCTTAACTTACAACTCAAGCTCCCGTAACAAATTTTCAATTCAAAATAATATCATACTACGTCAGTAGGAATAAAATTCTTGAATTATCCCAGGTAAGGAAGAGTTAATGGTTACAGTATTAAGATTCTGAAGTTCCTCTCGCTTACTTTTAACTAAAGCAAGTCGTCATACTATAGAAAACGCGACAATGAGATGATTAAAAATGAATGATTCGGGGAGATCGAGATAATGAGACAAAGACGAAGAATGCTGAGTGAGTGAAAGTATAATAGCATGATCTACTGGTATTAGATGGAAATATGGAGGTGATGATGATAATGATCACGATGATGATTCCAGACTGAAAAATTACATCATGATGATATAAATGATGAAGGGTGTCAATGTAAAGCATTTAGATTTAGAGATATGCCTATCTATCTAAGGCTAAACTTGGATGAAAACCAGCATGAATGAAAGAAAAGCATTGGAGAGCCGAATGCTAATCGCCCACCAGAATATATTGTTGACCAAGTCCAAGATTTTGGCCATATCTTGGTACCCTGAAAGTTTCATGCTGATAACTCAGGCCGTTCATGAGATATAACGGTGCTAAAGGCAGACGATAAAAAACTAGTTGACATTGGCAGCTATTTCGGTGACCTTGACCTTGGCCTCGAGTGCCCATTTTCGAACTTGGCTAAGATTTTGGCCATATTTTGATACCTTGAAGGTTTAATGTTGATAAGTCAAGTCGTTCATGAAATGTGATGGTGCTAAAGGCGGGGGATAAAAACTAGTTATCTTTGGCAGTCATTTTAAAGACCTTGACCTTGACGCCGAGTGCCCATTTTCTGACTCGGCCAAGATTTTGGCCATATTTTGATACTCTGAAGACTTCATGTTGATATCTCAAACTGTCCATGAGATATTATGCAAATGGATACACACACACACACATACACACACACACACACACACATATAGACAAGATTGAAAAAGTTCAAAGGGCCGCTACAAGATGGATACCAAGCTTAAGGGACCTAAGCTATGAAGAAAGACTAAATAAACTGAATCTACCAACACTACAGGAGAGAAGGAAAAGAGGTGACATGATAATGCTATATAAGTGCATATCAGGAAAGGAGAATATAGACATAAATGATTACTTAACATATGGAGAAGCATCAGCAAGAGGACACTGCAAAAAACTGCATAAGAAGAGAGGTGATAAAGACGTAAGGAAATTCAGTTTCCCAAACAGAGCAATCGATCAATGGAATGCACTACCGAATGAAATAGTGTGTGCCAAAACAATTCACAAATTTAAGGATATGTACGATAAATATGGTCTAAGACACGGGACAATACGAGCTTGACTCATTCATGTAAAGATACAATTAGGTAAAAAATTAGGTAAGAACACGCAGATACACACACTGACAGACTCACAGAAGCAGGCAAAAAGATTATCGCCCCGCCTTCTCAAGATGGGAGATAAATATTGCCAATATAATGTCAGATTTTAGATGCCACTATTTTGTCAATTTTGGAAGCCTTCTTATGACTATTATGGCAACATTATTGGTCTTTTATTATTATTTTTGCAATGTTCTAGACCTTTTTTATTAATATTATTTTAGAATTCTCAATATTCTAGAGCTTTTTTATAATTTAGCAATATTCTTGGACTTTTTATTAATATTTTAGCAAGTTTCTTGTTTTTAGTAATGATTTAGCAATATTCTAATATTTCATAAATGTTTTTGCAATATTCAAGGATATTTTGTCAATATTCTAACAATATTATAAGGCTTTTACCAGTATTTTAGCAATATTCTAGGAAGTTTGTCGATATTTTGTCTATATTTAAACATGTTTTCAATAACTCTCATATATAATTTAGAGATTTCATTAACATTTTAGCGCTATTTTGGTAGCTTTATGAGACTGTGAGTAGTTTTCTATATTTTTGAAAATGTCCTGGCAACATTCTTGAGGGCTGTATCAATATTTTTGTTATATTCAAGAGATTTTATTAATATTCCAGCAATATTCTATTGATGTATTAGCTGTTTCCGCAGTATTTTAGCAGTTTTTCAACACCCTGGCGATATTCTGGAGACTTTATTAGTATTTCATGGATAATCTAAACATTTTAAAGTATTTCAAGTGGTTCCCTTAATGGCATACAGGCGGGCAACGGGATCAAGAAGGACGGGCGATGGTGAAGGAGAGGAGGAGGGCTGGTTGTCATTAACCCATCACATTCGGGGGTTGTTTTCACCAACCAAACCACAAGCAGGTGTTTTTCTTAAAAATCACTGTCATTTAAACCATAGTTTCTCAGCTAAACCTATAATATAAAATTATAGTATAATATAGTAGTGTAATATATTGCAATAATCCTGAAAATAATACAATAACTATAATACTACAAAACACTAGATCATGTATACATGCCACCCGGATGTCCCCAGGTCATCATGTATTCATGCCACCTGGACAGGATGGGTTAAGTAAGGCATTATGGAAGCTTTTTCATCATGGTAATGGTATGCTAGGAATTTCGTCAATAATTTATCAATACTGTCAAGATCTAAGATATATTATAGAGATGTTTCAAAACATTCTACCAATATCTTAGAGTTGTTTTTGTGTCTTTATACTGTATTTTTCAAGCAATTTGTCTAGTGTTGTGCAGGAAAGTGAGGGGGTAAAGAGAGGCTGGGGAGGGGATGGTGTGAGTTTGGGCAGGATTGGTTATCATTGTGTTAGGGCATCGACACCTGAATCAGCCTGAGTGATGGAGGCCGCAGCCCTAATGAAGAAAAGTTGGAAGCGTCACAGGGAAAGAGGGGGGCGTGGGGGAAGGATAGGTGTGAGAAGAGGGAGAGGAGAGATGGGAGCATGAGAACAGAGGAAGCAAGAAATGGGAGGAGAGTGGAGGGAGTGAGATATGAAAGGAAGGGTGAGGAGATGTGAAAGGAAGGGGGAAGAGGGGAGGGTGATGTGAGAGAAGGGGACCGGAGAGGAGGCGGAGAGATGGAAGGGGTGGACTGTAAGGCTGAAGGGAAGATCGAAGAAAAGGAAGGAAGGGAAGCAGAAATATGAAAATATGAGAGGTGAAATGCTGGGAAAAATAAAGGTGACAGAGAAGGAAGGGTTGGGGCGGACAGATTAAGGAGAAGAGGAGGTGAGGGAAGGTGAGGGGGGTCGAGAGACAGCAGAGAACGCAGTGAGATGGTAGGAGGGATGAGGAAGGAGGCGAAGAGATTGAGCAGTAGGCAAAGAAAGGAAGAGGGTGGAGAGAGAGAGAGAGAGAGAGAGAGAGAGAGAGAGAGAGAGAGAGAGATGGGTGGAGAGGAGGGGGAAGGTTAGGGTAAAGGGAGAGTGGGGAGATAGGGATGGATGGTGAGGAAGGGGAAAACAAGGGTAGGGGGGTTGTAAAGAGACAGGGATGAGAGAGGAGGAGAGGGAAGGTTAGCATGGCGGGGAGGAGCTGACTCTGGAGGAAGGAGGATGGTGTGGAGGGAACGGTATGCGGTGATAAACGACTGGGTGAATGGAGGGTGACGCTACATGGGGAAGGGGGGGGGAGTGAAGAAAATTCGAGGCTGAGGGTAGGAGCTTCCTCAAATTGAACGAATAAATCCATAATGTGAATAGCAAGAGTATTTTTTGACCGAATGAAGTTTAATGGTACAAGGTGGGGCTGAGTTTGAAGGTTTGAGGCTGAGGGTGAAAGGTGCATCAAAACTAAATGGTTAATAAATAATGTCGGATCAAGGAAATGTCAATGGCAGAATGAAGTGTGATGAGATAGTGTTAGGAAGACGATAAAATTCTGATGCTGAAGTTACGATGTACTTCCAAATTAAATGAATAAAGAATGTGAAAGGAAGAAAGATTGATTTTTGATAGAACGGGTCATGACGGCAAGGGACGAGGAGAAGAGTACAGTTTGAAGGTGAGGGTAGGAAGTGCTTCAGGCTAGAATACTAGATAAGGAAAGGACAGATTGAGGAAGAACGGTTTGAGTTACGACAAAGAAAATTGAATGTCACGGTAGAAGAGATGGGATTTGTGTGTGTGTGTGTGTGTGTGTGTGTGTGTGTGTGTGTATGTGTGTGTGTGTGTGTGTGTGTGTGTGTGTGTGTTTGTGAGTGTGTGTGTGTGTGTGTGTGTGTGTGTGTGTGTGTGTGGTCCCTACTCCTCCCTTATTTTTCTTCACTCCCTTATCCATATTTTTCTGCATTCATCCCTCTATTACCCCCACCCCCATCCCCAAATCGTGACCCTCCCTCTTTTTAACATCGACCCACAATATACACAAACACATGTTTCGTTTCGATTCATACCTCAGGAGTGGGTCGAAGCTGCTGCATATTCCTTATAAATAACATTTCCATCTGTTGCTATAATTCTTCATTTCTATGCATTTCCTCTTCCCAATTCAATCGTCATCGTTCATTTGCTCCACATTCCACATCCTTCATATCATCTCCAATCATATCCCTTAATATTATTTTTTAACTATTTTCTTTTCATTTTATTACTTATTTCTCATACACTCTTTTAATAACAATCAACATCGTATCTTTGTGTACTAACAACTCAGAGTTTTAATTTAAATATTTCCCGAATTCTGTTAAAAGATACTGCATTGCTCATCGATCCCTTCATTCGTTTGCCTACGTGTCAATCCAACCCACAGGCACTTCTAATATATTTTGTTTCAAGTGCTGTCAGTTATCACCTTCTGGCTCCTATGCATTACTTGTTATGGGTCAGATGTATGAACTATATTGTTTTTACTTGAATTTGGCCCAGCTATTTGACCTTTTGCAACTTATGTCACTAGTGTCAGTGGCAAAATAAAAAAAATGTTACGGCTTTACATACTTTCCATAGCACTTCTCAAACATCGTCATAGTCCAGTTCTGGTTTATTGCTGCATTTCAGATTCAACCGTGTAAACATGGCAGGGGGGGAGGGGAGAGACACAAAGTGGCCGTACTATTGGGTGTTACTACCACTCTGCGGCCAGGTTGTGTTATGAAGAATTCTGCCACCGTATTCCCTGCCTGTCGTAAAAGGTGACTGAAAGGGACAGTGAGGGGACTAGGGATCCCCTCCTCAGTAATTTAAGTTCCTACAATGAGACAGGGTATGGAAAGAGAAGGGGGATTGAGTTATCCCCGAACCTTGATGATGGGATCTATGAATGTGCATGGATGTTGTACGATTGAGGCCGAATAGGAGGATATTGGGAGAGTGTTTGCAAAAAGAAAGTTGGATGTGTTAGCTTTGAGTGAAACAAAGATGAAAGGGAAAGGTGAATCAAAGTTTGGAAGTGTGACTAGAAGGATGTCAGGTGTTGACACAGGAAGAAAGAGAGAAGAAGTGGCCTTGTCAGTGAGCCCGGAAGTGCAGCAGTGTGTGACTAAATGGAAGATGTCATCGAGACTGATGTGGGTGAAAGCGGAATTTGGACCAGAGTTGTGGGTATTTGTGAATGCATATGGACCTGGTAGTGAAAGAGATGAAGGAAGGTGTCACGAATGTGAATTTACGAATTGAAAATTCTAAATGTTACTTGCAAATAGAGACAAGGAATTGACTTGTGAAAATCAAGTAGTAAGTTTTGCTTTATGCCGGCTTACTTCACCGATTCTCTAAGGACGAGAATTTGTAAACTTTCTCAACAGTACACAGCACAACCTAATTATCACGAGTGCTGTTTGTTAGTACTGTTAACCTCTTGAGAAAGTGACTCCACCCCTGACAATCAATAACTAATGCATTAATAATAGACAGGTTCTTGCTGGTGCTTAACTCCTTGCTGGGACGACGGATTTAAGTTTGATACAGAAGAACTGGCCTAAGTACCAGGATAATGTAAAGCGTTTGTGCAAACTAGGAGCTGCAACTAAAGTAGGTTTAATGTGGGAAAATAAAAGACGATTCTAACTACATTAAACTCAAAGAAAAGAACTGTAAATTTTATTGATAACAATAAAATTAATTTACATTATATGAATCTCAAAAATGAATTCAAAAGGGGAATTCACGGTCACTAAGGGACTCATGAATTCAACTAACAAAGGAAATACACTCACTCACTCATTCAAAAGCTAATTGAACTTAAGCCTAGAAAAACGAACAGAAATACTGGTCAGTGGAGGGACGGAGCTGAACGAAAGACTGAGCGCCTGTGTGATGAACACCAAGTGCTGCTATTCATTGCAAGCTCACTTAGCCGATCACTGTCTAGGTGGAGATCAGGAATTCGCTGTACAATGGAGACATTGCTATCAACTCTGGGCACAACGATCCTACCTTCGAGTTGTCCCAAAGCTGACTAAGTTCAAACAGGGAAAAGAGGTAGGAGCTGGCTCTGTTTGCCGGAAGTAGGCGTGGCCTAACTTCAATGGTCGACGGAGAGAGCGTGAACGATAAAGACATGCAATAAATCACTCAGTGAAAGCACTAACGTTGTGCATAAGAATGGTGACTTATGAAACAGTGACAAATGCTCTGAAAACAATCCTGATCGAAGTGCATACAGATACAGATGAACTGAGTGATGCCCAGTGGGAATTTCACTAGAGTTCCTGGTTTTCTCACCAAGATACAATGTCATGAATTTGTATAAATACACTCGCACGAATTCGTGACAGAAGGGTCTTTTTAGAATGATGTTGATGAGTGTCTGCCGAATTTTAGAGCATATGTGAATGTGGTAATGATGAGAGATCTGAATGCTAGAGTGAGAAATGTAATAGATGAAGGTGTCATTGGTATGCTTGGTGTGCCTGAAAGAAATGATAATGGGGAAGGAATGATAGGGATGTGTGATGAGCGAGAGAGGGTTTTTGGAAATATATTGTTTAAAAAGAAAATATAGTATACATGGATGAGACAGGAGGGTGGAAGGATCGTTCATAGAGCATTGACGGACTATGTGGTTATAAGGAATGTAAAAGCAAAATTGTTGGATGTGAGAATTTTCAGACGGGAGGGTGGAGGTATGTCTGACCACTACCTGGTGGAGGGAAAGTTGAGAGTAGGTATGAGGTGGTGAGAACTTGGAGAGCTAGGTGTGGCAGGGGAAGTTTTAAAAGTGAGTGAGTTGGATAAAAGACAGAACGACCGAGTATCAGGAGAAGTTGACAGATGAGTGGAGTGCAGTGAAAGATCAGGAAAATGGCAGTGTGGAGGAGGAAAGGTAGTTGTTTAAGAGTGCTGTGGTGGGGTATGTGAAAGAGGTGTGTGGTATGAGACGAGTGGGTGGTAGTGTAAGAAAAGGGAAGTGAATTGTGATGTGAGGAAGTAAGCGTTGCTGTAGCTGAGAAGAGACGTGCATATGAGCGTGGCTGCAGAGGAAGGATTAGATGTCATATGAGAGGTATAAGAAAAGAGGAATTGGGTGAGAAGGGCTGTGCATGATGATGAAGTGGCAGCAGATCAGAGGTGGGATATGCGGTTGACCGAGAATTTTCAACTGAATAGAACAATATTATGAAAGGAGGTGAAGTGCGTGTGAAAGGGAAAGTCTGGGAAGGAAGAGCGAGTAAAAGCAGGGGATGGAAGGATGTTAATTGAGATGGATGCAGTAAGGAAAAGATGGGCAGAGTATTATGAAAGATTGTTTAACCCGCGGCGTCCCGTCGAAGTACTTCCACGTCCTCACGTTATGTCACAGCTAATCCCGTCGACATACTTCAACGTCCTGCAATTGCAAGGTTCATAATTTCCACAATTTTCAAAATTCGCGCGAGATTTTCGATTCGCCCACGTACCCAAGCCTCCCCTACCTGCCGCCAGGCGGGCAGCGTCCTAGACCCCGCGTGACCCGCGCTCACCCTTGTCTCGGTCACTCACCTGCTAGCAGTGACCCAGGTCAGACATGGCGCGGAAAGGTCTCTCAGACGAGGAAATCGCATCCGTCCTGGAAGCCTTCACTGGAGACTGATTCTCCACTCGACGATGATGTGGTGGATCGCGATTACGTCCAGCCAGAGGAAGAAATAAGTAGCAGTGATGAGGAGGTCCCTTCGCCCCAAAAAACACGGTATGTGACATACCGTAAGGCAAGGGAAGGCCACCCTGCTCCCCAACCACGTGCACAGCTATCTCTCCATCCCGAATCTGATGAGGACGAGGATGAGGACGATGAGGATGACGGAGGCTTAGGACCTGATATCGCCGCGTGGTTGGGAAAAGAGAAAATATCACCACGAGGATCAGAGGGTGGGGCGAGACGACACATAAGGTATGGTGAAAGTACTTTGTCTGGGGAAGTGGCAAGTGGTGTGGTGGGATTGCTGGGAGAAAGGGAAAGTGTTGTGGATGCAGCGCGGGGTAAAAGTGAGAGTGGTGTGGGGGTAGTGCGGTGTGAAGGGACAAGTGGTGTGAGGGAGGCAGCACGAGCACGTGGTGCTCATAGGCCTAGGGGAGAGGAGATTGAGTCACTCCCCAGCACTTCTTTCGCCCCTGAATATTCCCAAACTTCCTCCCCACAGCTCCAGGATGTGGGGAAAGGAAAGAAAGGGAAGGGAAAGGGTAAAGGAAAAGGGAGAGGGAAGAGAAGTGCGAGTGATGAGAGGCGCCGCTCTCTACCTCCCCAACCTCCCCCACCACCCTCACCTCCCCACCCTGACGAAGGGGACGATGGTGACGTGGCTGGAGACGGTGGTGTCACGTGGAACTGGGAAGATGGGAGTAATTTTACTCCCATCATTCACCCTTTCACTGAGGAGTGGCGGTCAGGTTGCACGGCTCCAGGTGTAAATGCAGGTTCGTCACGGGTGGATTTTTTCAACTTGTTCTTTGGTGAGGCGTTTGTGGGGCGCATAGTTGAACAAACTAATATTTTTTCACAATCACAGTGCCGTGAAAGTGAACGTTTGGGAACCACGAGCAGGCATTCCCAACAGTATGACTATCCCGTGACTATTTCAGAGATGTTCCTATTTTTGGCCCCGGTTATCTTGATGGGTGTGGTAAGGAAAAACCAAATTCCTGCCTACTGGACAACTGACCCAAACATCCTCACACCTTTCTTTGGAAAGGTGATGAGTCGTAACCGATTTCAGTATATTCTCGGCCGCCTCCACTTTTTTGATGCAGAAGATCCAGCCAATGCAAATAACACCGATAAAATGAGGAGAATTAGGCTGGTATTTGATCATTTACGGGAAATGTTCCGCTCCTCATTTTATCCCTACAGAGACCTCGTCATAGACGAGAGTCTTGTGTTGTGGAGAGGCAATATTTCCTTTAGGCAGTACATACCCAGCAAGAGACACCGTTTCGGGTTCAAGATCTTTGTTATGTGTGACTGTAAGACTGGTTATGTGCAAGACATAGTCTTGTACACGGGCGCACAGACAGATATAATAGAAGATCGGAGTATAGGACTCTCTGGGGCCGTGGTGAAGACAATGATAGAAGAGTACCTTCATCGTGGTCATGTGTTGTACCTGGACAACTGGTACACTAGCCCTCTTCTCGCTAGGTTCCTCCACCAACATGACACCGGAGTGTGTGGTACAGTCAAGAGAAACCGTCGCCATATGGTCAAGATAGGGAGGAAACTTGACAAGAACGAGGTGGTTTTCATCCAGGCCAATAACATCCTTGCAACCCTGTGGAACCACAACAGGGAAGTTTGCCTCCTATCAACTGTTCACAGCCCCCTGATGCACCGCACAGACTCCGTGGATCACCGTAGCGAGAGGAGGCGCAACGTATGGAAACCAGAGTCTGTACTTGCCTATAATCTGAACATGAGGCAAGTTGATCAGTCAGACTCGATGATTTCAAGTGTTGACTGTGCCAGGACCACCATGAAGTGGTACAAGAAACTCTTTTTCCACTTGCTCGACATCACGGTCCTGAACGCCCACTACCTGCACGCAATGACCACCGGCGTATCCGAGACCTTTGAGGGATTTGTGAGGGAGCTGGCACTTGAAATAATCGCCAAGCATGCCCAGGACAGACCCACACACCGCACCCGCACCCCCATGGCTGCTCAGACTCCCCTACGTCTTGCAGGACGCCACTATCCCAGCGCAATCCCTTCCCAACCAAACCGTCGTAAACCCCAGCATCGCTGCCATGTATGTAGGCACTCGACAGTCAGACCATCCACTCAGAGAAAAGACACAAGATACGAGTGTGTCGAGTGCAATGTTGCGTTGTGCCTTCAGCCTTGTTTCAAGGAGTATCATAATTTCCTACACTACTGAAACTGTGTGGGAAGGCGAAATGACGCTCATGATAATGGTAAGGCCAGTCAGTAGGTGCTAAGTCAAATATAAAGTTGAAACGGGTGTTATTTTTTCAGAAAAGTAATGTATAAGTTGAGAATTAGTGTAAGTGGAAAGAATTGTTATCAAAACTACACCCACTGTGTAAATCTGGTCAGTAAATATGTGATATCAAGGAAATAAAGTGGAAACGGGTGTAATGTTAGCATGAATAAAACATATAAGTTGAACAATAGTGTAAGTTGTAATAATTGATGTCACGAGTACACCCACATTCTGGTCAGTAAGTATGTGATATGAATTATATACAGTGGAAGATGTTGTAATGTTAGTAGTAAGGTATTTTATAAGTTGAATACTAGTGTAAGATGAAACAAATGATATCGTGATAACACTCCCTGTGTAAGTACGCGCAAATATGACGCTAAGTTCCATCGTAAGTTCAGAAATTATGTGATATCAATTATATCAAGTGTAAACATGTGCAATGTTAGTGGAGAATTATTATATAAGTACAAAAATAGGTTGTAAGTTGAAATAGTTGTCATAGCGACTTCACCGTGTGTGTTATTATGCGCTATTATTACGCTATATATTTACGTAAGGCCTGAAATAATCTCAAAACAGTTCTATAAAGTTGAAAAGTGTATAATAATATTAGAAAAGTATTATGTAAGTAGAAAAAACACAATACGAGTTGAAACAACAGTCACAGCGAGTTCACTCACTATGTAAATAAGCGCTAACATTACGCTAAATGTTATCAAAAGGCCTGTGAATACGTAAAAACAGTTCAATAAAATGTAAAATGGTATAATGTTATTGTAGAAGTATTATGTAAGTAAAAAAAATGATATGTATCATGATTTTAGAATGTTAGCGATTCATCGTGACCAAGTTGGCCAATTTTGCTCGTTTCGCACGATGGTGCAATGCTTATTTCAGCTCTAATTTTGTATAAAATCCAATATACTCTTTTATCACATGTTTTTATGTTTGTAATAAATACATTTCTACTTAATTTCATTGGTTTCCCAGACTTATAATACCATAGAAAACGTTAGAGGCTCAGACCGCCTAGGGAGAACACGGGGCCAGGTGGGACCATTGCATACCTGGTTAAGGTAATTAGGGACCCCAGGGACCAATTTCTTTGCCACTGACCGTTGTTTCTGACCAAAAGCAAAAGTTTAAGCAAAAAAAAAAAAAGGGTCAAAAAATGGTCGGGATTGGGGGGTACCAGTGGTCGAAAAGTGGTCGGGACGGGGCGGGTTAATGCAGAGGAGTAAAGGGAGGCTGAGATTGTGGCAGATGGAAGGGTGCAAGGAATAAATGTGTTGGGAGAGCTGAATGATCCATTGATCACGATGGAGGAAGTGCAGGAGGCAGGAAAGGAGATGAAAACAGGGAAAGCTGCAGGTATGGATGGGTGTGCTGTGGAATGTTTGAAAAGTGGTGGAGCAACCCTTTTCTGTATCCTCCTACTTTCTCTATACTCATTTCAAAGCCAAAGGTGGCTGTTGTGTGTATATATACACAACGACTAATCTTGCTCTCGTGTTCCTGAACTCGATTCTTCTGAATTCTATACCCTCTGGCTTCGGCTTTCCTGTCATTCTCTGACTAAATATATCTGTGCTGTTTACTTATCCCCTAATTCTACTATCAAAAATTCTTCGAATATCTTACTTCTACGATGGAACACATTCTATCCATTTCTTCTTTATCTGAAATCTCCTTTCTAGGAGATTTCAATATTCACCACCACCTTTGGCTCTCCTCTCCTTTCACGGATCCACCTGGTGAACAAGCCTACATCTTTTCTATCCTTAATGACCTAGAGCAGCTTGTACAGCACCCTACCCATATCCCTGACCGCCTTGGAGAGAGCTCCAACATACTTGACCTCTTCCTCACAACTAATCCTTGTACTTACTCTGTTAATCTTTTCTCTCCAATGGGCTCCTCCAATCACAAACTTAACCTGTCCTATCACTTCGGTACGGCCTGTGGACCCTCCAGGGAAACGTTGTCTGTGGCATTTTGGAGCCGCGGACTGGGAGGCCCTCAGGCAGTACTTCTTTGATTTTCCCTGGAATGATTATTGCTTCCATGGCCGGGAACCATCTGATTGTGCCTTGCGCATTACGGAGGTTATTCTCTCGGGCATGGATGCAGATATTCCCCTCTCATATCCTTTGACTAACGCAAGAAAGCCTTGGTTTAATCACGCTTGTTCTAATGCTGTCCGCAACAAGGAAAGGGCCTACAAAAGGTACCAGAGCCAGCCCACCCCTGAATCACATCATCTTTACGTTTCTGCCCGGAATCGTGCTAAGTCTGTTCTTCGCTCTACTAATAATAATTTCATCCATACTAAATGTTCTCAACTCTCCAACGTGAATTATTCCCGCTCCTTCTGGCACCTTGCCAAAAATCTTCCTAACAACTTTACCTAATCATCCTTCCCTCCTCTTTTCTACTCTGATGGATCTGTAGCTATTTCTTCTATTGATAAAGCAGATCTCTTTGCACAGACTTTCTCCTCCAATTTCACCTTAGACGATTCCAGTGCTGTTCCTCCATCACTTCCCCCCTCTGACTTCCTCATGGCTGACATTAAAATTTCTTCACTTGATGTATTTTCTGCCATCACTGGCCTCAGTACTAAGAAGGCATATGGGCCTGATGGGGTCCCTCCTGTTGTTCTCAATAACTGTGCTTCTGTTCTTACACCCTGCCTAGGAAAACTCTTTCGCCTTTGTTTGTCAACTTGTACATTTCCTTCTTGCTGGAAGTTTGCTCTCATTCAGCCAGTCACAAAGAAGGGTGATCACTCCCAACCCCCCAACTATCGTCCAATTGCTTTAACGTCCTGTATTTCAAAAGTTTTCGAGTCAATTCTCATGAGAAAAATTTTAAGGCATCTTTCCTATGACAACCTTCTTTCCGATCGTCAGTACGGGTTCCGTCAGGGACGCTCCACTGGCGATCTTCTCACCTACCTTTCAGACTCCTGGTCATCCTCCTTTCGGGACTTTGGCGGAAGCTTTGCCATTGCACTTTACATCTCAAAGGCTTTCGATCGAGTCTGGCATAAATCTTTAATTTCCAAACTGCCCTCCTACGGTTTCTATCCTTCTATCTGTGCCTTCTTCGCCAGCTTCCTTTCTGGTCGTTCTGTAGCCGCTGTTGTAGACGGCCATCGTTCTTCTCCTAGATCTATCAACAGTGGTGTTCCTCAGGGCTCTGTCCTATCACCAACTCTCTTCCTTTTATTCATCAATGATCTTCTAATCTGTACATCTAACCCTATCCACTCATTCGCTGATGACCCCACCCTTCACCTTTCCATTCGGTTCCCGCAACGCCCATCTCAGCAGTTACTTCAACAAACAAGAGATGAGGCTATGGCACACCTAATGTCTGACTTGGCTGGTATCTCTGACTGGGGCAAAAATAATATGGTTGTTTTTAATGCATCTAAGACTCAGTTCTTACACCTATCAACCCGACAAAATCTTCCACAGGTATACCCACTAATGTTTAATAATATTCAACTTAATCCAGCATCATCCTTGAACATGCTTGGGGTTTCATTTACTTGGGACTTATCTTGGAAAGATCATATTACATCTTTTGTAAAATCTGCTTCCAAGAGATTGGGTGTGCTAAGCCGTCTCCGCTCTTTCTTTACCCCTGCACAATTGTTGACTCTATACAGGGGTTTTATCCGCCCCTGTGTGGAGTACAACTCTCATGTGTGGGGAGGCTCCCCACATACAGCTCTTCTCAATAGGGTGGAGTCAAAGGCTTTTCGTCTCATTAACTCTCCTCCTCTTACTGACTCCCTTCAACCTCTGTCTCTTCGCCGCACTGTTGCATCTTTATCTCTTTTCTATCGCTACTTTAATGGTCACTGCTCCTCTGAACTGTCTGCTTGCATTCCTCCACCTGTACGACGGGTGCGTAGCACCCGTCTGGCAGCAAACTCTCATCCCTTTTCTGTCCAACTCTCTAATGCAAGAGTTAACCGTTACTCCCAGTCTTTCATTTATGCAACAGGTCAGCTCTGGAACTGTCTCCCTCTGTCTGTATTTCCTGCTGCCTATGATCTCCAGTCTTTCAAACGCAGTGTGTCCAGGCATCTCAAAATGATCGGATCTTGAATTTGGCTCTCTATTGTATTTTGTTTTTCTCTTGGAGGGAACTGTTACTGCGGGCTCGTGGCCTTTGATTCCTTCTTCCTCGCATTAAAAAAAAAAAAAAAAAAAAACTATTGTTGAGTGGTTAGTAAGATTGCTGTATATGCGTTCTGTGAGCGGTATGTTGCCGACTGAGTGGATAAGTGCGTCTGTAGTTCCTTTATAGAAAGGTAAGGGTGATAAATATGAATGTACTAGTTTGGGGGCGCAAATCTATTGAATGTTGTAGGTAAGGTGTATGGTAGAGTGTTGATTAAGAGTGTTAGAGAGGGTACATAGGGAGTGATTGGTAATGAGCAGTGTGTTTTTAGGAGAGGGAGGGGATGAGTGGATCCGGTGTTTACTGTGAAACAGGTGTGTGAAAAGTATTTGGCAAAAGGTAAGGAAGTGTTCTGGGCATTCATGGATTTAGAGAGAGCAAATGATAGAAGTGATAGGGAGGCTTTGTGGACTGTTTTGGGATTGTATGGACTAGGTGGTAGGCTGTTAAAAGGAATGAAAAGTTTTTTTTTTTAATATTAGAGCGTGTGTAAGTCAGAAATACTGTGAGTGATTGGTTTCCTGTGAGAATGGGGCTGCGGCAGGGGTGTGTGATGTCGCATTGTTTGTTTAATATTTATATGGATGGTGTTGTAAGGGAGATGAATGCGAGAGTGTTTGGTGGAGGTTTGAGTCTGGTGAATGCTGATGGTTGAGTGAGGAATCTGAATCAGCTGCTGTTTGCGGATGATACTGCGATGGTGGCTGATTCGGAGGAGAGGTTGTGAGTGTTGGTAGAGGAGTTTAGAAGTGTGTGTGAAAGAAGGAAATTGAGAGTAATTGGGAATTAAAGTCATGAAGCGTACGAGGTTGGTAGGTGGTAGGAAGATGAATGTAGTTTTGAACAGTAAGTTGCATGAGGAAGTAGAGTTTTTTTGTCTTTAGGGTCACATGTAGCTGTTGATGGAAGAATAGATGTAGAGGTGAAGTTTAGAATGAGTGGAGTGGGAAAGGTGCTGGGAGGAACGAAAAAAGTGTTTGGAAGTCGTTCGCTTAAAATGGATGTAAGGAGAAGTCTGTAATAGGGTGTGGTGGTACTAACTCCATTATAGGGAGCTGAAACATGGAGTATGGGTGTAGCACAGAGGAACAGTTTGAATGTGACGGAGATGAGGTGTCTGAGGAGTGAGTGTGGAGTGATACGTAGGGATCGAGTGAAAATTGATGAAGTGCAAAGGAGAACTGGAGTTATGCGGGTGATGGGTGATCGAGCTGAGCAGAGTGTTGCGAAGGTTTGGGCACAAGGAAAGGATGGATGAAGAGAGATTAGTGAAATAGATGACTGGATCGGTTGTGAGGGGTGTAAGGCTGAGAGGAAGACCACAAATAAGATGGATAGAAAGTGTGAAGAGAGCGTTATATGCGAGAGGCGTGTCTGTACAGCAAGGGAGAGTGGCTGCACGTGACAGGGATGACTAAAAAGAAATTGTGAATGAATAAATAGGAGATATTCTTCTGTATTTGGTCTGATCAGCTGATTAGGTCAGGTGTGTGTAAGGGGATGGGTCCACTATGATGTGATAGGGGTAAACAGGCTGTGCTGCCAGGGCTGCTGTGAATGTTGCTGATGGCACTGCGCAATTGACCCTAGTGGGGTGTGGTGCGGTGAAGATCTGTCCCTTCTCCCGTTGGGGCTAAGATACGAGTAAAGGTGTGTGTGTGGATGAGCAAATTGGGAGTGTGCCGTCCTGTCTTGGCTATCCCCCCTTTTTTGGGGGGAAGCAGCGTACATATAAAGATTAGTGTAAAAACAGTAGTGTGTTACTATAAAATGGCGTTCTGCCCCAAATCAATATTCCTTCTCAGTGATGCAATTATCCTCCATCTTGGTTACACTCTGTTTTTCTATTCAACCTTAGTTTATTCTGTCTAAATTCACAGTGTTGCATACGGTAAATGCTGGAATACCCAAATATTCTTCATTTCTACTGTAATTAATCAAGCACCACAATGTTGTGCCGCTTTCTCACCCCCATCACAATACCCAAATATTTTCAATACTTCTTTTTCATTTTCTCCTGTAGATAATAAGCAGCATTCTCTGTCGACCATACCAAAAAGTTATTTCCCTTTTCTCCTACGAGCAATAAATCTGCAAACAGAGAAGTAGACAGTTCCAGTTTAATATCGTCTTGCTTCAGAGGCGCTTACTTCTCCAACGTTCTTGCTTTTGCATCAATTGGCATTCCATTCAAACTGATATGACATGGCTATCTATCTGTCTATATAACTAGGCGCTTTCCCCAAAAAAAGGGACTAGCGGAGACAGGACGACACACTCTGAATTTTCTCATACACACACACACACACACACACACACACACACACACACACACACACACACACACACACATTTACTCGTATCATAGACCCAAGGGAAAGAAGGGACAAGTCCTCACTGCACCACACCGCACGAGGGTCAATTGCATAGCACTATCAGCAACATCCGCAACAGGGCCCGACAGCAGAGTTGGTTTATCCATGCCACTTTATAATGGACCCATCCCCTTGCCCACACCTGACCTAATCAGCTGATGACATGACAAATTCATTAATTTTTAATGTTATATTTGCTTTGATAATACGTATTCACGAACGTATCCCACAATTTATTTTCTCCATCGTACAATCTGTGTAGCCATAAGCTTTACAAATCTATAACTCTGCAGATTCTCAACACTTGAATTTCCTTGATGATATTAGATACTCATTCGCTTACAAGAACAGTCATTCCATCATCTCAAACATCCACATGAACCTCTCCCGCTACACTCCATAAGCTGTCCATCTCCATACTCTTGCATGAAGCAGTGGTTGGGGGTTGGAGGGTCATTTCTCTAGTGACTTAGGGCCGTTTTCACAGTGGTACCCAATGGCGTCCCCAACAGCCTACACAGCTCCGAACACACGTTTTGGTTTTCACAATTGCTTCCAACACGTCTCCGAGGTCTTTATTCGGAAGCTACATTAGGGCTGTCCCCAACAATATTGGAACATTCTTGGGGAAGGGATGGGGCTCCCCAATAGATGGACCCGAATCATCTAAAATATAAGAATCATTGTCTAATGCATATATTTATCAATGACTTGAAATCAGATACCCGAGATAAGATTGCCACGATAATTATACCCCTTGTCAGGAAAATACCTCATTATTATACTCTTTTAAACTCTTATAAAATATTCTAAACAGTCTGATGTACTTTAATAGTCACATCATTGGGATTCAAAAGTCTTTATTCATTGTCTCTGTATTTTCTCAATGGACTGGATCAGTAAATTTTCAGGAATTGTGCAGCTGCGGACATTAATACTGATTCACTTAACTGCGATGAATAATGAGACAGTGAGCAAAGACGTACGAAACCCTGCAGCGATATTCGGAACCCAAGGAATTCTCCAGAATATAGCGTAAGAGTTTCCACTCATTTAATTGAAAAATCTAGTGATACTGCTGTCTGCAGCTGTACATACTCATGGAGGGATTGCCCCTCTCCCGGTGACGACTCTAGGTGCCTGGAACCACTGTCTGACTCTCTTCTTCTTCATTTCTGCAACATTCGCGGCCTTTCCTCTAACTTTCGCTCTGTTGAGCACCACCTCTCCTCCTCTAAACCTCACCTTCTTTTTCTAACTGAGACTCAGCTGTCTGAGGCAACTGACAGCAAACCCTTTTCTGTATCCTCCTACTTTCTCTATACTCATTTCAAAGCCAAAGGTGGCTGTTATGTATATATACGCAACGACTTATCTTGCTCTCGTGTTCCTGAACTCGATTCTTCTGAATTCTCTACACTCTGGCTTCGGCTTTCCTGTCATTCTCTGACTAAATATATCTGTGCTGTTTACTTATCCCCTAATTCTACTGACTATCAAAAATTCTTCGACTATCTTACTTCTACGATGGAATACATTCTATCCATTTCTCCTTTCTCTGATATCTCCATTCTAGGAGATTTCAATGTTCACCACCACCTATGGCTCTCCTCTCCTTTCACTGATCCACCTGGTGAACAAGCCTACATCTTTTCTATCCTTAATGACCTAGAGCAGCTTGTACAGCACCCTATCCGTATCCCTGACCGCCTTGGAGAGAGCTCCAACATACTTGACCTCTTCCTCACAACTAATCCTTGTACTTACTCTGTTAATCTTTTCTCTCCATTGGGCTCCTCCGATCACAACCTTATCACCTTAACCTGTGCTATCACTCCGGTACGGCCTGTGGACCCTCCAGGGAAACGGCGTCTGTGGCATTTTGGAGCCACAGACTGGGAGGCCCTCAGGCAGTACTTCTTTGATTTTCCCTGGAATGATTATTCCTTCCATGGCCGTGAGCCATCTCAGTGTGCCTTGTGCATTACGGAGGTTATTCTCTCGGGCATGGAAGCATACATTCCTTTCTCATATCTTTTGACTAACGCAAGAAAGCCTTGGTTTAATCACGCTTGTTCTAATGCTGTCCACAACAAGGAGAGGGCCTACAAAAGGTACCGGAGCCAAACCACCCCTGAATCACATCATCTTTATGTTTCTGCCCGGAATCATGCTAGGTCTGTTCTTCGCTCTGCTAAAAATAATTTCATCCATACTAAATGCTCCCAACTCTCCAACTCAAATTCTTCCCGCTCCTTCTAGCACCTTGCCAAAAACGTTTCTAACAACTTTACCTCATCATCTTTCCCTCCTCTTTTCTGCTCTGATGGTTCTGTAGCTATTTCTTCTACTGATAAAGCTGATCTCTTCACACAGGCTTTCTCCTCCAATTCCACCTTAGACGATTACGGTGCTGTTCCTCCATCACTTCCCCCCTCTGACTTCCTCATGGCTGTCATTAAAATTTCTTCAGCTGATGTATTTTCTGCCATCACTGGCCTCAGTACTAACAAGGCATATGGGCCTGATGGGGTCCCTTCTGTTCTTCTCAAGAACTGTGCTTCTGTGCTTACACCCTGCCTAGGCAAACTCTTTCGCCTTTGTCTGTCAACTTGTACCTTTCCTTCTTGCTGGAAGTTTGCTCTCATTCAGCCAGTCCCAAAGAAGGGTGACCACTCCCAACCTCAAACTTTCGTCCAATTGCTTTAACGTCCTGTATTTCAAAAGTTTTCGAGTCAATTCTCATGAGAAAAATTTTAAGGCATCTTTCCTATGACAACCTTCTTTCCGATCGTCAGTACGGGTTCCGTCAGGGACGCTCCACTGGCGATCTTCTCACCTACCTTTCAGACTCCTGGTCATCCTCCTTTCGGGACTTTGGCGAAAGCTTTGCCATTGCACTTGACATCTCAAAGGCTTTCGATCGAGTCTAGCATAAATCTTTAATTTCCAAACTGCCCTCCTACAGATCCATATCCTTCTATCTGTGCCTTCATCGCTAGCTTCCTTTCTGGTCGTTCTATAGCTGCTGTTGTAGACGGCCATCGTTCGTCTCCTAGATCTATCAACAGTGGTGTTCCTCAGGGCTCTGTCCTATCACCAACTCTCTTCCTTTTATTCATCAATGATCTTCTAATCTGTACATCTAACCCTATCCACTCATTCGCTGATGATTCCACCCTTCACCTTTCCATTCGGTTCCCGCAACGCCCATCTCAACAGTTACTTCAACAAACAAGGGATGAGGCTATGGCACACCTAATGTCTGACTTGGCTCGTATCTCTGACTGGGGTAAAAATAATATGGTTGTTTTTAATGCATCTAAGACTCAGTTCTTACACCTATCAACCCGACAAAATCTTCCACAGGTATACCCATTAATGTTTAATAATATTCAGTTTAGTCCTGCATCATCCCTGAACATGATTGGGGTTTCATTTACTCGGGACTTATCTTGGAAAGATCATATTACATCTCTTGTAAAATCTGCTTCCAAGAGATTGGGTGTGCTAAGCCGTCTCCGCTCTTTCTTTACCCCTGCACAATTGTTGACTCTATACAGGGTTTTTATCCGCCCCTGTGTGGAGTACAACTCTCATGTGTGGGGAGGCTCCCCACATACAGCTCTTCTCAATAGGGTGGAGTCAAAGGCTTTTCGTCTCATTAACTCTCCTCCTCTTACTGACTCCCTTCAACCTCTGTCTCTTCGCCGCACTGTTGCATCTTTATCTCTTTTCTATCGCTACTTTAATGGTCACTGCCCCTCTGAAGTGTCTGCTTGTATTCCTCCACCTCTACGACGGGCGCGTAGCACCCGTCTGGCAGCAAACTCTCATCCCTTTTCTGTCCAATTTTCTAATGCAAGAGTTAACCGTTACTCCCAGTCTTTCATTTATGCAACACGTCAACTCTGGAACTGTCTCCCTCTGTCTGTATTTCCTGCTGCCTATGATCTCCAATCTTTCAAACGCAGTGTGTCCAGGCATCTCAAAATGATCGGATCTTGAATTTGGCTCTCTTTTATATTTTGTGTTTCTCTTGGAGGGAACTGTTACTGCGGGCTCATGGTCTTTGGTTCCTTCTTCCTCGCATAAAAAAAAAAAAAAAAAAAAAACACCACTTCTCTCGATCACATACTCCTAACGAAACTACATTTGTACTTTTTTATTATTTTCCCAAATACCTGTATATATGTCTAACTATGGCTTCAGGGTCATTTCTAATTGTTACAATTTCCTTTTCTTTTTCTGTATTTCTTTTCTTTCTGATGTTGTTTCGATATTTCTTTAGAAATTATTGCAACGAAAAATATGTATGCATTACACACATGGTTGGTGAAAAATGATAGCTGCGATGGGGTTGGTGCCGGTGTCATTAATATCACCTCACTGGCCGCGTCAAGTTGCCGTTTACAAAATAAGATGAATATATTGGGGAGGAGCCAGATATTCACACCACCCTCACGTTTCACACTTCAAGGTATAATATTATTTATTCCACCGCATTGCTTCTTGACCTCACATGCTGCTGAAAATTTATCATATCATAACGAGAGACAAGACACAAATCAGTTATCTATCTATCTATCTATATATTTGTGTGTGTGTGTGTGTGTGTGTGTGTGTGTGTGTGTGTATGTGTGTGCAGTCGAAATATGTATTATGACAATGATATTTAAATGACGCCCTCCTTGGTGCTTTGCAAACCAGACACATATTAATCTATTTCTTTGTTTCCAGAAAACATTCTGCTTCTATGGATCAACTGCCTTGCATATTCAATATTGTTCTTCACAGTTACGTTCTGTTAGTGAGAATAACCTAATGAGAGACATTTTACTTTGCGGTTTTCTATAGGATTTAGCGTTCTTTCATTTTATTGTCACCTTTCCGGTGGATTATCATTTAATTAATCACTGAGATATTCGACCGTGCCTTAGTGGGAAAATTGCTGGAGGGAAATTGGAGGTTTAAAAAATATTGGAGCAAATGTGGGTGGGAGGCGAGGACATCAGGATTCTGGAGGCTTCATCTCTGATTTATGGAGAGGATGGAAAGAGTTTAGGTGGGGATGGCCAGGCAAAGTGAGGAGAATATATATCTTCTGTTGACCTCACCCCTGCCAAACCAAGAAGGTGGCGATGATGGTGTATATTGAGTTTTGAAACTCGTTAACCTTGAAACTGAAGAAGGGAGAGCGGTGTAATATATTCCCCCCCCTGTGGCGGGGGAGACACAATCTGGCAGCACTATGGGGTAGTACTACTACTCTGCGATCAGGCTGTGTTAGAAAGAATACTGCCACCTTATTCCCTGCGTGTCGTAAAAGGCGACTAAAAGGGGCGGGGTGAGGGGACTAGGGACCCACTCCTCTGTTTTTTAGTTCCTAAAAAGAGACAGGCCAGAGAAAGGCATGGGGGATGGAGTTATCCCCGAACCCTGAAGACTGGGTTTATGAATGTGCGTGGATGTAGTATGATTGAGGCTAAAAGGGAGGAGATTGGGAGCATGTTTGTGAGAAGAAAGTTGGATGTGTTAGCTTTGAATAAAACGAAGATGAAAGGGAAGGGTAAGCCTATGTTTGGAAGTGTGAATGGAGGATTGTCAGGTGTTGATAGAAGAAGGGCAAGAGAAGGTGTGGCCTTGTTATTGGGTCCGGAAGTACAGCAGTGTGTGATTGAATGAAAGGAAGTGTCATCGAGACTGATGTGGGTGAAAGCGAAATTTGAACGTCAGTTGTGGGTGTTTGTGAGTGCATATGGGCCTGGTAGTGAAAGGGATGAAGAAGAGAGGGAGTCTTTCTGGAAAGATTTTGATGAGTGTCTGCAGAGTTTTAGAGCGAATGTGAATGTGGTAATGATGGGAGATCTGAATGCTAGAGTGGGAAATGTAGCAGTTGAAGGTGTAGTTGGTATGCAAGGTGTGCCTGGAAGAAATGATATGAGGAACGAATGATAACGATGTGTGTTGAGCGAGAGATGGTGATTGGAAATGCGCTGTTTGAGAAGAAAGATATTTATAGGTATACATGGGTGAGACAGGAGGGTGGAAGGGTTGTTGATAAAGCTTTGATGGACTATGTGGTTGTGTCTAGGAATGTAATAGGAAGAATGTTGGATGTGAGAGTTCTGAGAGGGGAGGGTGGAGGTATGTCTGACCACTACCTGGTGGAGGGAAAGTTAAGAGTAGGTAAGAGATGGGTGAGAGCTATGAGGGTTAGGTGTGGCAGGGAGGTTTTGAAAGTGAGTGAGTTGGATAAAAGAGAGAAAAAGATAGAGTATCAGGAGAAATTGAAAGATGAGTGGAGCGCAGTGAAAGATCGGGAAAATGGCAGTGTGGAGGAGGAATGGCAGTTGTTTAAGAGTGCTGTGGTGGAGCATGCAGAAGAGGTGTGTGGTGTGAGACGTGTGGGTGGTGGTGTAAGAAAAGGAAGTGAATGGTGGTGCGAGGAAGTATGTATGGCTGTGGCTGAGAAGAGACGTGCATATGAAGTGTGGCTGCAGAGGAAGGATGAGATGTCATATGAAAGGTATAAGGAAAAGAGGAATAGGGCGAGAAGGGCTGTGCATGATGCTAAGGTGGCAGCAGATGAGAGGTGGGGTGGGCGGCTGACAGAGAATTTTCAACAGAATAAGAAAATGTTTTGGAAGGAGGTGAAAAGGGTGCAAAAGGGAGAGTCTGGGAAGGAAGAACGAGTAAAAGCAGAGGATGGAAGGATGTTAATTGAGATGGATGCAGTAAGGAAGAGATGGGCAGAGTATTTTGAAAGATGGTTGAATGTAGAGGAGGAAAGGGTGGCTGAGATTGTGGCGGATGGAAGGGTGCAAGGAATAAATGTGTTGGGAGAGTTGAATGATTCTTTGATCACGAAGGAGGAAGTGGAGAAGGCAGTTAAGTAGATGAAAACAGGGAAAGCTGCAGGTATGGATGGGTGTGCTTTGGAATGCCTGAAGGGTGGTGGAGTGACTATTGTTGACTGATTAGTAAGATTGTTGAATGTGTGCTTTGTGAAAGGTATGGTGCCAGTTGACTTGGCAAGTGCTTGTGTGGTCCCGTTGTATAAAGGCAAGGGTGATAAGTATGATTGTACTTGCTTTAGGGGTATAAGTCTGTTGAGTGTTGTAGGTAAGGTGTATGGTAGAGTGTTAATTATGAGAGTTAGATGGGTAGAGAGGGAGTGATTGGTGATGAGCAGTGTGGCTTTAGGAGAGGGAGGGGATGCGTGGATCAGGTGTTTGCTGTGAGACAAGTGTGTGAAAAGTATTTAGCGAAAGGCAAGGATGTGTTTTGGGCATTTATGGATTTACAGATAGCGTATGATAGAATTGATAGGGAGGCTTTTTGGACTGTTTTAAGATTGTATGGACTTGATGGTAGGTTACTAAAAAGGGGTGAAATGCTTTTATGTAAATAGTAGAGCGTGTGTAAGAGTGGGAAATGCTGTGAGTGATTGGTTTCCCGTGAGAGTGATTCTGTGACAGGGATGTGTGATGTCGCCTTGGTTGATAAATATTTACATGGATGGTGTTGTAAGGGAGGTGAATGCAAGAGTTTTAGGTGGAGGTCTGAGTCTGGTGAATGTTGATGGTGGAGAGTGGAATCTGAAGCAGCTACTGTTTGCAGATGATACTGCACTGGTGGCTGATTCAGAGGAGAGATTGAGACAGTTGGCAGAGGAGTTTGGAAGGGTGTGTGAAAGGAGGAAATTGAAAGTAAATGAGAATAAGAGTAAAGTGATGATGTGTACGTGGTTGGTAGATGGTAGGGGGATGAATATAGTTTTGAATGGTGAGTTCCTTGAGGAGGTAGAGTGTTTTAAATATCTAGGGTCACATGTTGCTGTGGATAGAAGGATAGATGCAGAAGTGAAGTTTAGAATAAATGAAGTAGGAAAAGTGCTGGGAGGAATGAAAGAAGTGTTTAGATGTCATTCGCTTAGAATGGATGTAAAGAGAAGGCTGTATGAGGGTGTTGTGGTACTGACTGCGTTATATGGGGCTGAAACATGGAATATGGGTGTAGCAGAGAGGAAAAGTTTGAATGTAATGGAGATGAAGTGTCTGAGGAGTATGTGTGGAGTGACGCATATGGATCGGGTGTGAAATGATGAAGTGCGAAGGAGAACTGGAGTTGCTCGGGGGATGGCTGGTAGAGTTGAGCAGAGGGTGTTGCGATGGTTTGGGCATATGGAGAGAATGGATAATGAGCGATTGGTGAAAAAGATAACTAGATCTGATGTGAGAGGTTTAAGCCTGAGAGGAAGACCACGAATAGGATGGATGGACAGTGTGAAGAGAGCGCTGGATGCGAGAGGGATGTCTGTTGAGCAAGGAAGAGTGGCTGTGCGTGACAGAAATAAATGGAGAGAAATTGTGAATGAATATGTGATGATGCAGCCCTGAGGGGATATTCTCCTGTATTTGGTGTGATCAGCTAGTCAGGTCAGGTGCGGGTAAGGGGATGGGTCTGTTATGATGTGGCAGGGGTAAACCAGTTCTGCTGTCGGGCCCTGCTGCGTATGTCACTGATTGCATTGCGCAGTTGACCCTCGTGCGGTGTGGTGCGGTGAGGATCTGTCTGTTCTCCCCTTTGTGGCTAAGATGCGAATGAATGTGTTTGAATGGATGAGTAAATGGGGAGTGTGTCGTCCTGTCTCGGCTACCTCCCTTTCCTTGGGGGAAGCAGCCTAGGTATATAGATAGATAGACAGATTTAATACAGAGTGACTTGGACAGGTGGGAACGGTAAAGTCGCTCTAATTTTCAGTCGAGGAATGATAAAACTTTTACCCAATATTCTGACGTTGGTTTGATCATGAATGGCGCATCAGTGGGTTTCGAAAATTATTCCTCTATTTTTCGCAATGAATTGCAGTTAAATGAGTAAGTTTTTATGTCTGCGTCTGAGAGTGTCCATGAAAAATGTGTTGTATTTCTTTTTATACGCGGTCTAAACTCTTCACACACCGTCTACTTATGCTGTATAGTACACCACTGTTAACTTCTGGCTGCGTGAGATATTTTAATGATATACCTAAGAAGACCTGAATGCCGGATCACTAACAAAACTCTGAAGTCATAAATATGTGTGTAAGTTTTGAGGTAGCTCCATAAAATGATACAAGTTCAGGCATGGCGAAGTCATAAGCAGAATAAATGTGTAACACATTTTTGCAACCTTCAAAGAAGCATAATTTTTAACTATCTATTGCCAGACGCCTCAATCCCGTTTGGGGTGGCCACAAACAAATCGCCTCCAAGTCGTCCTGTCCCCCGCCATTTCACTTCCCTGCTCCCAACTCACACACCCCTCTCTCATATACCTCTCCACTCCATCCCTCCATCTCATCCTCGGCCTCCCCCTCCCTCTTCCCCCCTCCACCTCACTCACATACACTCTCTTCGTCAGTCTTTCACCCTCCATTCTCTCCACATGGCCAAACCACCTCAGTGTGTTCCTCATAACGCTTCCTATCACATCCACATCAACACCACAACGCTCCTTTATATCCTCATTCGTCAGCCTGTCTCTCCATGTGACTCCACAGGCTCCTCTTAAATAACTCATTTCCACTGCTCTCACTCTTGACTTGTGTCCTTCCAACCGTGTCCAAGCTTCACTTCCGTACGTTAGAGTTCGTATCACAATACTGTCATGTAGTAACTTTTTCACTTCCATGCTCACTTCCCTGTTTCTTATCACTGCTTTCAAAGAACCAGCAACCTTTCTTCCCTGCTGTACCCTTTCAAGCACTTCACCCTCCAAACCTCCATCCTTACTCATCACACTACCCAAGTACTTAAACGTACTCACATTTTCCAATTCCTCACCATCCAACCTCGCTGTACATTCACTAACTTCACCTCTCTCAAAGACCATCACTTTACTCTTGCCTACATTCACCTTTAGATTCCGTTTCTTACACACTCTTTCAAACTCATCCACCAAGCCTTGCAGCTCCCCTTCGTCTTCACTCAACAACACAGTATCATCTGCAGAGAACAGTACAGGGAGTTTCCAAACACTAACCTCTCTCACCAGGGCCACACCAACATCCACTTTGTACCTCTTTTCACCTTGTACCTCTTTTATTACCCCATCCATGTACAGATTGAACAACCATAGAGACATGACACATCCCTGTTTCAAACCAACTTTCAAAGAGAAAAATTCACTTAGTTCACCAACCACACGCACTGCATCCTTCGCACCGTCGTACATACTCTTCACAACATTCAACAGCTTCCCATCTACTCCATATATTATTAACACTTTCCACAATCCCTGTCATATGCTTTCTCCAAATCCATGAAAGCCGCATACAACTTCTTTCCCTTCTCTAGAAACTTTTCCACTAAAGATCTAAAAATGAATATCTGATCTACACACCCACTTCCCTTCCTAAAGCCTCTCTGTTCCTCTCCAACTAATTTCTATGTTCTTTCTCTAACTCTGTCTATAAGTATCCTACCATACATTTTTCCTATTATACTAAGAAGACAAATGCCCCTATGATTACCACACACTTCTTTTTCCCCTTTTCCTTTGTACAAGCGAATAATTATACCTGACTTCCAATCCTCCGGGACTCTACCTTCCTCCCAGGCCAATCTGCACATCTTCCACATCCATTCTACTACTATCTCTCCCCCATGCTTCAGCATTTCACCACACACTCCATCAATTCCTGGGGCTTTCCCCGATTTAACTTTCTTCATTGCTTCCACAACTTCTATCCTACTGATTTCTTCATGTCTTCTCACGTCCCTACTTCTCCCTGCCATTCCCCAGCCACTTATATTCGCATTACTTCCATCCTCTATGTTCAACAATTCCTTAAAGTGTTCTCTCCATCTGCTCACTTTTTCTCCCTTCTCCACTAGTAATCTACGATTTTTATCTTTCACTCCTCTGCTAACTTCACTTCCACCCTGTCTTACTCTTTTCACTTCTCTCCAGAACATTTTCTTACAGTCCCTCCACTTTACACTCAAATTCCTTCCAAATTCCTCATCCACTATCTTCTTACTCTCTTTTACTAATCTTTTCACCTCTCTCTTTCTTTCCACATATAACTCTCTCTTCCGCCTCTCAACTTCTTCCATGCCCCTATTTCTCATCCATTCATTGTATGCTTTCTTCCTTTGTGCCACAGCCTGTTTCACCTCTTCAGTCCACCACGCTGTTCCTTGCACCCCCCTCCGTCTTCTCTTCCATCCACACACCACATCACATGCTGCACATATTTCTTCTGTAAATATCTTACACACACCTTCCACGTCTCCCATCTGCTCCAATTCATATTTGCCCAATCGTTCCTCCACTTCTCTCTTATACTCTGCCTTTTTCTCATCCTCTTGTAACCTTTCCACTCTCCTTGCAACTACTCCTTCCTCTCGTCTTTCCCTTCTTCTATTCCTCCATCTTACTTGCATTCTAATTCTGGCCACCACCAAGTGGTGGTCAGAAAGTCCACTCCCCCAACCTCTATACACTCTTGCATCCTTTACACATCTTCGCATCCTTTCATCCACACACACATAATCAATCATTGCCTTCCTTTCATTCAGTTCACCACCCACCCTTCTCATCACTCGCCATGTATACCTGTGGATCATTTTATGCCTGAAGAGGGTATTGGCTATCACCAACCCCCTCCCAGCGCAAATGTCCACTAACGCACTCCCATTCTCATCTATCTCAGCAGGCACACCCCACTCACCAACTATTCCATCCACCTTCACATTCCCAACTTTTCCATTCATATCACCAATCAAAAATACTCTCTCATTCCTTCCAAACTTTTCCATGCACACTTCCACATTTGTCCAGAACTCTTCTCTCACTCTTCTAGCACGATCTTGCGTTGGTGCATACACACACAATCGCCCACATTTGTATTCCAACTTTCAATTTTACCCACACAATCCTTGACCCAACTGATCCATACTGTCTTATGCTCCTCTTCCATCTTTTACTCACAACTATACATACTCCTTCCTTTGCCCTCTTATTCTCACCTACTCCTGCACATATACCCCATCCATACTCCCATTCTCTCACACTTTCTCCCCTCCATTTTTTTGGCCACAAACAAATCGCCTCCAAGTCGCCCTGTCCCCCGCCATTTCACTGCCCTGCTCCCAACTCACACCCCCCTCTCTCATATACCTCTCCACCCCATCCCTCCATCTCATCCTCGGCCTCCCCCTCCCTCTTCCCCCCTCCACCTCACTCACATACACTCTCTTCGTCAGTCTTTCACCCTCCATCCTCTCCACATGGCCAAACCACCTCAGTGTGTTCCTCATAACTCTTCCTATCACATCCACATCCACACCACACTCCTTTATATCCTCATTCGTCAGCCTGTCTCTCCACGTGACTCCACAGGCTCCTCTTAAATAACTCGTTTTTTTGCATAATTTTTATGCATTGGAAAAACTATTCCTTATAATTAAATCAGAACTGATTAATATTGCCCATTCTTTACAAACAATATTAAGCTCTTGTGTCGTCTAATATTTCGTGAGCAAATAGCAAACGGAGGATTTTAGGAGATTTCCAGTTAATAATAACTGAACCGAAGCTAAAGGGAAAGTGATCTGAGAAAGGATTTTTTTTTTATTCGCTGGTGTATTGAATCTCTATACGGGTTAGTAATCACAATAGCGATTATCATAAAGTTAAGAAACCTTTTATGGTATAACTAATGTGTATTTGGTATGTAGCTTCCATAAAAAGATTATAATCCAGAGTTTTTCACGTTTTCTATCCCTACGTTTTGGCAATCAATAAGAATATTTTTTATCTAGTACGAATATATATCAGTGCAAAGGACGTATAGTCTATAATGTGAGGCCTATTGGTCAATAATGAAGGTACTTGTTAAAAAAAAAAAAAAAAAAAAAAGCTAATTCTAATGAGCTCTAACCAGTGTGCATGAGAAAAGGTTACTGATACATGACACTTCATCTCCTGAGGTTGATGTTGTGTGACAGCATTCTCATTAAACATAATGTAGTGAGAACTTTCCAAAAGGGTGTTGAGTGAAGACTGATTGTATGTGTGGCTGTGGTGAAAGGCTTTTGAGCTAGAGGTTATGGGCTAAAATTTTCATTTGTTACCGGTTGGTGTAATGGCTGAGACGGTCATCACTCTAAAGGGACATATAAGTAAATTCTTGTTGTTTGAGTCCTGTGTGTACTGAATATATGGCTGGTGCATCCCTTCAGCCCTGTGACGTATTTTTCTTTTCTCTTCTTACTCTTGTCTTTTCCTTCTCTCTCTCTCTCTCTCTCTCTCTCTCTCTCTCTCTCTCTCTCTCTCATTATATGAGCTTAATCTGCTTAGGCTCTCTCTCTCTCTCTCTCTCTCTCTCTCTCTCTCTCTCTCTCTCTCTCTCTCTCTCTCTCTCTCTCTCTCTCTCATTATATGAGCTTAATCTGCTTAGGCTCTCTCTCTCTCTCTCTCTCTTTGTGTATATATATATATATATATATATATATATATATATATATATATATATATATATATATATATATATACAACCACCAGTTCGGTATAATCTTATTTGATGAGACCTTTCTTACCATAAGGGTAAGCTGAATCTATATAACATTTCTAGTTTGATAGTTTTGTCCACAGGTAATTATAATTACATGATGTGTCGATTTAATAATAATAATAAAATAAAAAACTTATTGGATTGGACTATTCAAGTTCCTTTGCATGATTCCTTCATGTCTGGCATCCATTAATGACTAGATATGTTATGAAAGAGTGTGTGTGTGAACCCTTCAACTGTTGCTTGCAGTGCAGCTGACAGTGTGCAGGATATTTCTGATATCCTACTAGCAAGAGCTCGACTTACGAGAAATCGACCATTCGCATATTTTTCGGCCAAACTTTAATACAGCTCGCCTGTAGTTAGAAAATGTCGTTGCTGATCAAGTATATTGATGAAAAAGGAGAGAACTGACATAAATCTTTATCAGACAGCATGAATTATTGCACCTATACTGCCACTAAGCCTTCAGGGAGGCCGAGAATGAAGAACGAATAATCGTACATACTTTAGCTCATACCTAGTAGGTATACAGCCAAGAATGAGGTGTAGCCAAGCGTTAATGTAAAATTTTAAAATATATGAATATGCTACCACTGCAGATTCTCTCTCACTTTTTTTTCTTTTTAGATTGCCTCAGTGCAAATATGACAAACCTTTAGGGCTCTTGACCAGTGGTTCTCAAACTTTGGCAAACAACGCACCGTCACTGGAATTCGCATGCTGGGTATGAAAACTACACATCTGATTAGAAATAAAGGTACGATGCATGCACATATATGAACACTCAGTGAATTATTATCTTAGCGGTCCGGATGAAACTGCATTTTTGTTACCAAGTGGGGTACCAGTGGTTGGGTTACACAAGAGGTACAATAGAGATCATCTTCCTTCCGGATCTGACTAAACTTTTTCTTAGTTTGGTGTGGTGCCTAAGAGATAACAGAAAAAATAAAATGGAAGGAAAGGTATACAACACTGAAAGGAATACCCAGACAGCCAATTTGCTGATACTAGGGTAGCGAAACCCCGGTTATGCTATTCTATACATAAAGTGTTTATGGTAAACGGGTCGCTAATACATCTCAGGGTTTGTCATTGCACTGTCTCTAAGTTTGCTCTGCAAAACATGGTTGTTAGAAAAAGATTCCTCACAATTAGGCTACTGCCTTAGGAAAATTTTAAAAAATCTATCACCAGAGACTCCATACACTTAAGGTTGTCCCGTAGCATCCCTGAAAGTGCACATGCCCCCCCCCCCCAAGGGAGCACGACCCACAGTTTGTGAACAATGTCATAAATTCTTCGTAGTATGGCTAACTTTGTCAGAATCAGAATTCTGATTATTATTGCAGTTTCTCATAAATTACATACATATTCTCCCTAATTTGTTGTATTTCCCTTCTCAGATCTATTATGTCTGTATACCGAGTATGCGTCTAGCGGTGCTCTTGCTTAGTGTAATTTACGGTGTTATTTCGGGTCTATTGTTGAGGTTTGTGGGAAATGGAATTACTGACTTGATGGAGGCTGTACTTTCCAGTGTTTTTAAACAAGGACAGCATTATATTCAGAGTTGCTAATGCTGAATGCTAAGATGAAATAAACTGCGCCCAATGGAAACTTTACACCTGTGTCTGCAGGGTTAGAGTTTCATTCATGAATAGCTTAGACAGAGAAGAAAAGCGAGTGGTTCTGTTAGTACACGGTTTTAATTATATTCTTTTTAAATGCATACTGTACCTGTACAGTATATTACATTTTTTTTTCTTGCCAGGTATTTGCTAAACTACAGTTCTGATCTGTTGTGTATGTCTGTTCACAGAATTTCATGAGAAGTCTAGACTGGTGTTGAAAACTTACATCCCCTTTACTATTAGTGTTACATATTGTGTTCGTCTTCAAAGTTTAGACCTTTAAGTTCCGACCGTATGATATTATGTGACAGGGTGTGTAGCGAAATGACAGTGGCAGAATCTGTGTAGAGTACTAGGTTGTTAGAGGCACAATTGTGTCATCTGTGATATGTAGGACGATTCATACTATCTAGAGGAACATGAGGACGTCACACGAACATTGGCTGTCTGCCTGAATGGCCTTCGTGCAGTCGACAACCATTAAGCCTAAGCCTTCTCTTCCTCTTCCTCCTCTTCCTCCTCCTCCATACTTTGTCAAGGAACTTTGAAATATGAAATGTCTACAGAATGATGATTTTCTTGACTTTTTTCTAGGCTGAATGAGAGTGCTTGTCTTTTTTTTCAAGGCATTAGAAATTCCTCATTTACGAGAAGAAATGTTAGTAATGTTTATGAATCATTAGGGATATTATAGGTAAAGTGCCGATAAGAGAAGTTACTTATGTCTGTGAGTTATTTTGGAATGTAATTGTACAATCCAATGCCCATAACAGAAGTTACTAATGTTTGTTGAATGCTGTGATCGCTTGTGCTTGTTAATATTTCAGGTGAGTAGTTAAGATATCTGCGTTTCGGCCTTTGTGTCCTTTACTTATTATCTTCAACAACGTAGTTGGTGAAGATTATGTATTCACTCATGTCTCTTTGTTTGTGTACAAGATATCTATAACGTTGCTGTCGGATTTCAAAGAATTTTGGTGAATAGGTGGGCAATGGGTCAAGGAAGTGTGGATTAAATGTTGAAGCGGATCCAGACCCGGATGCAGGAGATCATACATTTTATTGGCTTTTGGAGAGGTATGCGCTCTCTGAAGTGTGTAACAGGGCAGACTAAGATCACTGAATTAATTGGCTATGAGGCCATAAAGGTACTGGTCAGGTAGGAAAGGGGAATTACAACAGTAAATTTTGGCGTTGGGGGAGGTGTGGTCTCTTTTTGCCATTTAGATCAGGCCAGAAAGATGTACTTGCTGTGCTGAATTTATTTGTATGCGTCTGACATTTTTTTGTTACTTGTTTCTGGCTTTCAGTGACATATATTTATGTAATGTTCCGTGCATAAGTTGACGCTGCTGCGTGTGATAGAATATTGTCTGTCGCGATAGCTGCATGGGATAGTGTCATGCCGATGTTGAAGTTCGTGACAATACAGACTTGTTTTGTACTGATCTGGAGATGGCTATCATCATCGTCAACCATCATCATCATCAATCATCATCATCATCATCAGTCATCATCATCATCATCATCATCATCAACATCATCAACAACAACAACAACATGATCCGGACGTCATCATCATCATCATCTTCCTAAACCCATTTCTCACTAGTAAATACAATGAAGGGATCCATAAGTACGAACAGAAAAGTAAATGGTTAAGAGAGCTATCAAAATAACGATCTGTGAAAGACATTATACATACTGTACATTAACTCATTGTTCCAGTTTTCGAAATCCTTGACTCCACTTCACCGGTCAAATGATCTACACAGAAATGTATCTTGTAATGCCCGTGAGACATGTATCATTCTTTCGACTTTCAAGATAAAAGATGGGGAGGCGCAATGGGTAAAGCTTTGCATGTTACATCCGTCACTTCCTCTCTTTTTTCATTTATCTTATTATTATTATCATTATCATTATTATTTTGTTATTATTATTATTATTATTATTATCATTATTATTATTAATCCTGCGAAGGAGAATGGTATCATTTCGGCAACGCGCCCTGTACCAGACTGCCATACACAGGCTGAGTGTGTGTGTGTGTGTGTGTGTGTGTGTGTGTGTGTGTGTGTGTGCTTTAATTCCTTTTAGGTTATTTGATGGACTTGAACGAAGCTTCCCTGGTGAATTCATCGGGTTCCAAGAAAGATTTTCCACTCTATACAATTTTCCAACCATGGTAATTATGGGGTGTCATTCTCCCAAGTCAAATAAAAAATTCTCAGATAAAATGAGAGGAAGCAAAAATGGCTTTGATATCGTAGTATATGTTGTACAATGGACTCATATCGGTAATGCTCTATTTGGGGCGCGTGACCCTCTATTGATTCGTGGGAAGTCGGCTCCCCCTCCCCCAAATAAAATTGATAAATGAGGAAAAGTGAACAGATGAATTTCAACAAAACATCTCAGGTCAGTTCGGCTGGTTCCTTGATAATATCTTCAACTGCGTAAAATTTTCTTCACTATTTTTAGGGGGTCAGTCCCTCTCCAAAATATATAAATAAAGGATACAAAATATGGCAGCGAGGGTAAATATGAGTTTGATATCTTAGTACATGTTGTACACTGGACTCTCATCCGTAAAGCGATGTTTGGGGATAGCGTGCCCCCCCTTACTAATTCTTGGTGGGCTAGCCCCCTGCCCATCCCTCCTTAAAAACAATGGGGGAAATCCATTAATGAAACTTCTCAGGTGAGTTCGTTTGGCTAATGGGAACGTCTTTCATTATACACAGTTTTCCAACCACGATTTTTAGGCGGGTCAACCTCCTCAGGAGATTTAAAACTCCAAGAATTTGTGACATGATTGCAGATATGGCTTTGATATCTTATTACAAGCTGTACAATGGACTCTCTTCGGTAGCATGAACCTCCCAGTGATATTGAGGGGTCAACCCCCCTCCCAAAAAATAAAATCGATCAGAAATAAGGGAAAGTGAGTAGATGTATTTTAGCAAAATTGGCAAAAATATAGCAGGACTGGCTATGCATTTCCATGTTTTCCCTGAATGCACTTAAGGGAACCTCACACCAACTTTATAATTATTGTCTATCTATCTATCTATTGCCAGACGCCTCAATCCCGTTTGGGGTGGCCACAAACAAATCGCCTCCAAGTCGCCCTGTCCCCCGCCATTTCACTGCCCTGCTCCCAACTCACACACCCCTCTCTCATATACCTCTCCACCCCATCCCTCCATCTAATCCTCGGCCTCCCCCTCCCTCTTCCCCCCTCCACCTCACTCACATACACTCTCTTCGTCAGTCTTTCACCCTCCATCCTCTCCACATGGCCAAACCACCTCAGTGTGTTCCTCATAACGCTTCCTATCACATCCGCATCAACACCACAACGCTCCTTTATATCTTCATTCGTCAGCCTGTCTCTCCATGTGACTCCACAGGCTCCTCTTAAATAACTCATTTCCACTGCTCTCATTCTTGACTTGTGTCCTTCCAACAACGTCCAAGCTTCCCTTCCGTACTTTAGAGTTGGTATCACAATACTGTCATGTAGTAACTTTTTCACTTTCATGCTCACTTCCCTGTTTCTTATCACTGCTTTCAAAGAACCAGCAACCTTTCTTCCCTGCTGTACCCTTTCAAGCACTTCACCCTCCAAACCTTCATCCTTACTCATCACACTACCCAAGTACTTAAACGTACTCACATTTTCCAATTCCTCACCATCCAACCTCGTTGTACATTCACTGACTTCACCTCTCTCAAAGACCATCACTTTACTCTTCCCTACATTCACCTTTAGATTCCGTTTCTTACACACTCTCCCAAACTCATCCACCAAGCCTTGCAGCTCCCCTTCGTCTTCACTCAACAACACAGTATCATCTGCAAACAACATTACAGGGAGTTTCCAAACACTATCCTCTCTCACCAGGGCCACTCCAACATCCACTACCCTACCTTGTACCACTTTTATTACCCCATCCATGTACAGATTGAACAACCATGGAGACATGACACATCCCTGTTTCAAACCAACTTTCAAAGAGAAAAATTCACTTAGTTCACCATCCACACGCACTGCAGCCTTCGCACCATGGTACATACTCTTCACAGCATTCAACAACTTCCCATCTACTTCATATATTCTTAACACTTTCCACAATCCTTGTCTACCCACCCTGTCATATGTTTTCTCCAAATCCATGAAAGCCGCAAACAACTTCTTTCCCTTCTCTAGAAACTTTTCCACTAAAGATCTAAGAATGAATATCTGATCTACACAACCTCTTCCCTTCCTAAAGCCTCCCTGTTCTTCTCCAACTAATTTCTCTGTCCTTTCTCTAACTCTGTCAATAAGTATCCTACCATACACTTTTCCTATTATACTAAGAAGACAAATGCCCCTATGATTACCACACACTTCTTTTTCCCCTTTTCCTTTGTACAAGCGAATAATTATACCTGACTTCCAATCCTCCGGGACTCTACCTTCCTCCCAGGCCAATCTGCACATCTTCCACATCCATTTTACTACTATCTCTCCCCCGTGCTTCACCATTTCACCACACACTCCATCAATTCCTGGGGCTTTCCCCGATTTAATTTTCTTCATTGCTTCCACAACTTCTATCCTACTGATTTCTTCCTGTCTTCTCAGCTCCCTCCTTCTCCCAGCCATTCCCCAGCCACTTATACTCGCATTACTTCCATCCTCTACGTTCAACAATTCCTTAAAGTGTTCCCTCCATCAGCTCACTTTTTCTCCCTTCTCCACTAGTAATCTACCATTTTTATCTTTCACTCCCCTGCTAACTTCACTTTCACCCTGTCTTACTCTTTTCACTTCTCTCAAGAACATTTTCTTACAGTCCCTCCACTTTACACTCAAATTCCTTCCAAATTCCTCATCCACTCTCTTCTTACTCTCTCTTACTAATCTTTTCACCTCTCTCTTTCTTTCTACATATAAGTCTCTCTTCCGCCTCTCAACTTCTTCCATGCCCCTATTTCTCATCCATTCATTGTATGCTTTCTTCTTTTGTGCCACTGCCTGTTTCACCTCTTCAGTCCACCACGCTGTTCCTTGCACTCCCCTCCATCTTCTCTTCCTTCCACACACCACATCACATGCTGCACATATTTCTTCTGTAAATATCCTACACACACCTTCCACGTCTCCCATCTGCTCCAATTCATATTTGCCCAGTCGTTCCTCCACTTCTCTCTTATACTCTGCCTTTTTCTCATCCTCTTGTAACTTTTCCACTCTCCTTGCAACTACTCTTTCCTCTCGTCTTTCCCTTCTTCTATTCCTCCATCTTACTTGAATTCTAATTCTGGCCACCACCAAGTGGTGGTCAGAAAGTCCACTCCCCCAACCTCTATAAACTCTTGCATCCATTACACATCTTCGCATCCTTTCATCCACACACACATAATCAATCATTGCCTTACTTTCATTCAGTTCACCACCCACCCTTCTCATCACTCGCCATGTATACCTGTGGATCATTTTATGCCTGAAGAGGGTATTGGCTATCACCAACCCCCTCCCAGCACAAGTGTCCACTAACGCACTCCCATTCTCATCTATCTCAGGAGGCACACCCCACTCACCAACTATTCCATCCACCTTCACATTCCCAACTTTACCATTCATATCATTCATATCAAAAACACTCTCTCATTCCTTCCAAACTTTTCCGTGCACACTTCTACAATTGTCCAGAACGCTTCTCTCACTCTTCTAGCACGATCTTGCGTTGGCGCATACACACACACAATCGCCCACATTTGTATTCCAACTTTCAACTTTACCCACACAATCCTTGACCCAACTGATCCATACTGTCTTATGCTCCACTTCCATCTTTTACTCACAACTATACATACTCCTTCCTTTGCCCTCTCATTGTCACCTACTCCCGCACATACACCCCATCCATACTCCCATTCTCTCACACTTTCTCCTCTCCATTTTGTTTCAGTTATTCCACATACATCCACTTTCGCACCCTCAAGCACCTGGACAATCTCTCTCTCTCTTTTACCTCATCATTCGCTCCCCTTACATTCCAAGTTCCAATTACCATGTCCTTTGTCCGGTCCTGGGTCGTCATTGTTTGGTCAGTCCTTGTCCGAGGCTTGTTGTTTGTTTTTTTATTTAGTTGTGTTCCGGGGAGGGGCACTAATTATTGTTATTATTGTTATTATTATTATTATTATTATTATTGTTGTTATTATTATTTTCCATGTTTTGTCTGTTCAGCTCACAGAAGCCCCTTAATGGTCAAACATTACTGAAGACAATAAAAAACTTCATTATTGTGAAAAAAGTATACCATTAGTAACCGTGTCTGGGAGTCCCAGGAAAACATTCAAAACAACGACAGTGTGTCGAGAATAACCATTACATTGCGGAAATATATTTTTGTTTTCTTCTCGTTAAGTTCAGATGATTTTATTCAGTTCACGATATATATTCCGAGTGGTTTTGACCTGAAACGTTTGTATATTATGTACATCAGTGAGTCATTTACTAAAAGAAGTCTGTCCTTAACCCATTGGATCCCAGGGGTGCTGGGGGAGGCAAGACACTGGGAAGGTACTAAGCGTACCGCCCTCAACCTACCGGCTTATAGTCGTGAAGCTCATAGGTCCCTACCCGGGGGTTCCCTGCTTTACAAAGACTTGAAAAATCCCAGTTCTCTTCAATACTCGGGACACTGGGCTTCAATGGGTTAAAGGGACTGATAGGTTTGCCAGTCATTAACGAGACTGATAGGTTTGCCAGTCATTAACCCATTGGTTCCCAGGGGTGCTGGGCGAGGCATGGCACTGGGAGGGTACTAAGCGTACCGTCCTCCGCCTATCGGCTCATAGTCGCGAAGCTCATAGGTCCTTACCCGGGTGTTCCCTGATTTATAAAGACTTGAAAAATCCCAGTTCTGTCTAATACTCGGGACACTGGGCTCCAATGGGTTAACTAAACAAAATCGTTTAGTAGAAGTAAGAATGTATAACATGACTGATGTACTCTGGCTGAAGGGCAAAATTCAACTTGCCACAGAGATTAGAGACAAAAATTAATGAAAGAGAGCCAGAGCATCCCGTTAGTCTGTCCACTGCTGCCTAAGAGAAGTAACATCCTCTGGCCATGTCAAAATTAAGTAAATGAATAACGAAGAATAATAAATAAATTAATTAATAATCATTATACTAAAAGGATCTTTGGAAATACATTCTAATTCCTTCACTCCAAAACTTGCCCCTAATCTAAATAAAATTATCTGTCGGTAGGAAAAATAATCCATCCATCCATCCATCATCTAATCCAGTGTTGCACCATGAGAAGCGTAGGAACCCGGGGCTAGGCAAGTTGGTCCTGGCATTTAAGATGAGAGTGACCAGCCTCAGTCATCCCTGAGTGGTACTGCATGAGCAATAAACCCCAACCACCCGTTGGATATACAACTCTACAGGCTCAATTCGACTGGAGTGCCTTAATTACTGACTAAACCACCAGACGCCATAATTTAGTAATATGGTAACCACCCAACGTAGTAAATGGTTTCCTGGTGTACAGGACACCGTTTGGCTTGCCGCTCAGTGTAGAGTCATCCGTCGACAGAAAAAAAAAAGAGAATGAAGGAAAGAAAGACAGAACAGGAAATATGGAAAGAAGGAAAGAAGAGAGGAAACGACAAGCACCCGAGAGCAACACTAAATCAAGTGAGTAGATGATAAGCGCCCCCACAAATCAGAAACTAATAATAATAATAATAATAATAATAATAATAATAATCTATCTATCTCTGTCTATTGCCAGACGCCTCAATCCCGTTTGGGGTGGCCACAAACAAATCGCCTCCAAGTCGCCCTGTCCCCCGCCATTTCACTGCCCTGCTCCCAACTCACACCCCCCTCTCTCATATACCTCTCCACTCCATCCATCCATCTCATCCTCGGCCTCCCCCTCCCTCTTCCCCCTTCCACCTCACTCACATACACTTTCTTCGTCAGTCTTTCACCCTCCATCCTCTCCACATGGCCAAACCACCTCAGTGTATTCCTCCTAACGCTTCCTATCACATCCACATCTACACCACAACGCTCCTTTATATTCACATTCGTCAGCCTGTCTCTCCATGTGACTCCACAGGCTCCTCTTAAGTAACTCATTTCCACTGCTCTCACTCTTGACTTGTGTCCTTCCAACAATGTCCAAGCTTCACTTCCATACGTTAGAGTTGGTATCACAATACTGTCATGTAACTTTTTCACTTCCATGCTCACTTCCCTGTTTCTTATCACTGCTTTCAAAGAACCAGCAACCTTTCTTCCCTGCTGTACCCTTTCAAGCACTTCACCCTCCAAACCTCCATCCTTACTCATCACTCTACCCAAGTACTTAAACGTACTCACATTTTCCAATTCCTCACCATCCAACCTCGTTGTACATTCACTGACTTCACCTCTCTCAAAGACCATCACTTTATTCTTCCCTACATTCACCTTTAGATTCCGTTTCTTACACACTCTCCCAAACTCATCCACCAAGCCTTGCAGCTCCCCTTCGTCTTCACTCAACAACACAATATCATCTGCAAACAACATTACAGGGAGTTTCCAAACACTATCCTCTCTCACCAGGGCCACTCCAACATCCACTACCCTACCTTGTACCACTTTTATTACCCCATCCATGTACAGATTGAACAACTATGGAGACAAGACACATTCCTGTTTCAACCCAACTTTCAAAGAGAAAAATTCACTCAGTTCACCATCCACACGCACTGCAGCCTTCGCACCATTGTACATACTCTTCACAGCATTCAACAACTTCCCATCTACTCCATATATTCTTAACACTTTCCACAATCCTTGTCTATCCACCCTGTCATATGTTTTCTCCAAATCCATGAAAGCCGCAAACAACTTCTTTCCCTTCTCTAGAAACTTTTCCACTAAAGATCTAAGAATGAATATCTGATCTACACAACCTCTTCCCTTCCTAAAGCCTCCCTGTTCTTCTCCAACTAATTTCTCTGTCCTTTCTCTAACTCTGTCAGTAAGTATCCTACCATACACTTTTCCTATTATACTAAGAAGACAAATGCCCCTATGATTACCACACACTTCTTTTTCCCCTTTTCCCTTGTACAAGGGAATAATTATACCTGACTTCCAATCCTCCGGGACCCTACCTTCCTCCCAGGCCAATCTGCACATCTTCCACATCCATTCTACTACTATCTCTTCCCCATGCTTCAGCATTTCACCACACACTCCATGAATTCCTGGGGCTTTCCCCGATTTAACTTTCTTCATTGCTTCCACAACTTCTATCCTACTGATTTCTTCCTTCCTTCTCACCTCCCTCCTTCTCCCAGCCATTCCCCAGCCACTTATACTCGCATTACTTCCATCCTGTATGTTCAACAATTCCTTAAAGTGTTCTCTCCATCTGCTCACTTTTTCTCCCTTCTCCACTAGTAATCTACGATTTTTATCTTTCACTCTCCTGCTAACTTCACTTCCACCCTGTCTTACTCTTTTCACCTCTTTCCAGAACATTTTCTTACAGTCCCTCCACTTTACACTCAAATTCCTTCCAAATTCCTCATCCACTCTCTTCTTACTCTCTCTTACTAACCTTTTCACCTCTCTCTTTCTTTCTACATAAAACTCTTTCTTCCGCCTCTCAACTTCTTCCACGCCCCTATTTCTCATCCATTCATTGTATGCTTTCTTCTTTTGTGCCACAGCCTGTCTCACCTCTTCAGTCCAACACGCTGTTCCTTGCACCCCCCTCCGTCTTCTCTTCTATCCACACACCACATCACATGCTGCACATATTTCTTCTGTAAATATCTTACACACACCTTCCACGTCTCCCATCTGCTCCAATTCATATTTGCCCAATCGTTCCTCTACTTCTCTTTTATACTCTGCCTTTTTCTCATCCTCTTGTAACCTTTCCACTCTCCTTGCAACTACTTCTTCCTCTCGTCTTTCCCTTCTTCTATTTCTCCATCTTACTTTAATCCTAATTCTGGCCACCACCAAGTAGTGGTCAGAAAGTCCAATAATAACTACTTACCTTTTCTCTTACTGTGTAGCCACACTGTAGGAGCTTCGCCATAACTATTCATGATTTGTAAGATATGAAATTTTGGCATCATAAACAAGTCTGTGACCATTAAAAGTAGCTCAAGGCCACTGATATTTGGATCATGAACGTAGGTTAACCTAAGGTAGCTTCATGTGTAATATCAACAAGAGCTGAAGACAAAGGTGTGGAAGAACACATGGGTACATTTTACATTTGTGTCAGTAACTGGCTAACTGTATGGTTAACTGCAACCATATGCCTTTAAGTAATACGAGAGACCACAGCTATATTTCTGCAAAGTTACAGCTTTACAGCTTTTGTGTATTTCTCTAAAACGTGCTACAAAGAAAACCCTGAACATATTTGAATTTGGCACTTTCCACTGAGCTAAATGGAAAAATATTTAACGAAAGTTCTCAGCAAACTTTTTTTATCATAGAATTCTCGACCAAATAGCTGTATCTCATTTAGTTTCTGAGATATTTCAATTTCAAAAATGCAAATTATGTACCAAAAATTAGTATTTGACCTTTAAATATAGGCCAAGGTCATTTATCTTTGGCACATGTACTTGGGTACCTTTCTGTATAATATCATCATGATCTACGATAATAAAAAAAAGTGCCAATGATATAATAATAATACTTACGAAAACAGCAAGCTTCGCTATTTATATGGCGCAGCTTAATAACGAAGTCATTTGTTTCTCAAAGGCTCCATTTGTAGTGATAACTAGTTACCTATTCTTATTGATCAGCCACAATAAGGAACCTTCGCCATAACTCTACATCATACAAGGGATGAGAAATATAAACAAGATCTGAAGATCCTAAGGTAATTTCTTGTGTAACATTAACGAGGGATCTGAACACAAATGTGTCGAAGAATGCTTGTGTATATTTTACGTTTGTCTCAATAACTGGCTAACTATATGCTTAACCGTAACCATATTCCTTCCAGACCATAAGAGGAACCACAGCTATATATCTGGAAAGTTACAGCTTTAAAAGACCACAGGTATATATTTGGAAAGTTACAGCTTTAAAAGACCACAGCTATATATCTGGAAAGTTACAGCTTTAAAACTTTTTTCTTTCTAAAACGTGTTGCAAAGAAAAAGCTGAGGAGGTTTGAATTCGGTACTTTCCACGAAGCTAAATGGCAAACTACAAGTGCTCGTAGGCCCTTCGGGCCCCTCGTCCTGTGGAGGGCTCTCGCGCTGCTATAGTTTATCTTAGTCATACCTATGGGCAAAAAATTCTACGGAGATCCTATGCCGGGCGCCTGGAGCGGCGTTTTTTGGTCAAACTGTGATCGCACAAATACTATAGTAAAAGTTTTTCAATCGTGATGAGACCAAGTTTTCTCACATCAGCGAATTTTTTGCGATTTTTGTGTCAATTTTGGTGCTATTTGAATGTGCAGTTTCGGCTGCCCAAAACACACACACACACACACACACACACGCGCGGCTAGTACTATAGTGTATTAGATTAAGCCAAAATTATTCAGCAAACATTTTTATCATGGAATTTTCAACCAAACAGCTATCAAATTAGTTTCTGAGATATTTTAATTTGAAATATGTATTTCTTTTAATATTAGTATATCACCTTCAAAAATAAGTCAAGGTCATTTATATTTGGCTCAAGGACTTCGGTTACAATAGGGCACCTTCATGTATACCATCAACAGGATAAAAAAATAAATGGAACTAAATATAATAATAACTAGTTACCTATTCTCCTTGCATAGCCACAATAAGGAAGCTTCGTCGTATGTTTTCTTTCTTTCCTTTTCTCTCTCTTTTTTTTTTGCCTATCGACCATTGGGGCCGAAATCCCCGGTCATTAGGGCAATATATATATGTACTGTACATATATACACATATATATACAAACATATATATATATACATACAGACACACACACCCATGCATATATACAGTACATACATACACATATACACACATAAATACATATATACTATATATATATATATATATATATATATATATATATATATATAAGGCTTTATGTGAGTTGGATCCTATAGATGAGCGATTGTTATACTCACGGTTTAAATCAAATCATGGCAACATCAGTCTGTTTGTGTGTTATGCACCTACTAATGATGCACTCGATGAAAGGAAAGACACATTTTATAAAAAGTTGCAAGAAGGAGTAGGAAGGGTACCTAGACATGATGTTTTGATCTGCGTTGGAGACTTTAATGCAGTAATGGGCTGTTCAAATGAGGGATTTGAGGCATGTATGGGTAAGATGGGAGTTGGTAGTAGGATGAGTGAAAACGGAGTGAGGTTTGGAAGCTTCTGTCTAGCAAATGACTTAGTCATCGGGGGCACACTCTTTCAGCATTGCAATATACACAAGACAACTTGGGTGTCGCCGTGTGGAAAATATAAAAATCAGATTGATCACATCGCTATCAGTAGGAGGCATAGAAGTTCTCTGCTAGATGTTCATGTTAAACGGGGAGTGGATATTGGTAGTGACCATCAACTCAGCATTGCAAAAATAAGGTTTAAACTTAAAAATCAGAAGAAGGAAAAATCTGGTGTTGGTAGATACGATACTGTTAAGCTTAGAAGGGAAGGAGAAGAAAAGGAGGAATTCAGATTAGAATGCAGAAATAGGTTTTGGTGTTGGAAACGTTGGAAGAGGGGAGAGAAGTGTAGATGAGATGTGGGAGGATGTGAACAAAGTTTTGCATGAGACTGCTGAATGTACGATTGGAAGGAGACATAGCTTCAGGAGAAAGAAATGGATATCAGAGGAAACGTGGGATATGATAAAAAAGAGAGGTGAGGCTAAATTGAGGAGTGAGATGCAATGCGTTGATGAACAAGAGATTGAATTAGCAAGAGCTGCGTACTGGAGTTTGAATTCAGAAGTAAGAAGGTTAGCTAGGAGAGATAAAAGAAGATGTGTGGATGAAAAGGTTGCAGAGACTGAAATCTTAATAAACAAAAATGATGGACAGAGTCAAAGAATAGCATATGAATCGATTAGAGAACTGAGTGGTAATGCAGGTAAACGCAAGGAAATACCAGTTAGAGACAGGGAAGGAAATTTATTGACCAAAGATGGAGATATTAAAAATAGATGGAAAGAGCATTTTGAGACAGTTCTTAATAGACCAATACCACCAGAAGAGGATATACCGTCTGCTCAGGAAGATTTAAATATAGAAACAGGAGAGTTGAGGCTTGCAGAAGTGGAGAAAGCAGTAAAACAGTTAAAGAATAATAAGGCACCAGGGAGGATGGTTTATTTCCGGAAATGTTTAAAGTGGAGGGGGATAGATTAATAATGATCTTGACCAAGCTATTCAATAAGATATGGGTGACGGGGTTACTACCATCAGTTTGGAAGAATGGTGTAATTGTTAAAGTTCCGAAGAAGGGAGACCTGAGTGAATGTGGTAATTGGAGGGGAATCTCTTTGTCACCGATAGCTTTGAAAGTTTTCAGTAGAGTGTTGTTAAATAGGTTGGAGCCAGTGGTTGAGGGTATTCTGAGGGATGAACAGGCTGGTTTTAGAAAGGGACGTGGTTGCAATGATCAGATCTTTATAGTTAGGCATTTGATGCAGCAAGTTAATGAAATGAGAGTACCGTTAAGTCTTTGTTTTGTTGATTTTGAAAAGGCTTTTGATAGTGTTTCGAGAGAGACTATGGGGAAGATCATGAGACATTATGGAATACCAGAGGAGTTTGTGAGGGTCATTATGAACATGCATGAGGACACATTTTGTAAAGTGATGGTTGATGGTTGTCTGAGTGATTCGTTTGAAGTCAAGTCCGGAGTAATTCAAGGTGGTGTTCTATCGCCTTTACTATTTATATTGGTCATTGATTACATTATGAAACGCATTGGAACAGAAACCGGTGCAGGTATACTTTGGGGAGAGAACAGGAAACTTTTGGATTTAGATTATGCAGATGATATAGTTTTGATTTGTGATGGGCCAGAAGAGATGCAGAGAGCGTTGGACTGTTTGGTGAGTGAAGGTCGCAAGGTGGGTTTGGTCATTAATTGTGGAAAAACTGAAATAATCAATATGAATATGGAAAATGCGCAGGAATGTGTAATTGGAGGTATCGTTGTAAAGCAAGTTGATAGGTTTAAATATTTAGGTACTTATTTAGCCAAGGATGGTTCTTTGAACTTTGAATTCGAAGAAAGGTTAAAGAAGGCTAATCAGGCAATGGGAATGCTTAAAAATATTTGGAATAATAACAATTTCTCTGCGCATAGAAAAATCAAACTTTATAAGGTAATGGTTAGGAGTATCTTAATTTATGGACACGAGTCTTGGTACAGCACAGTGACTATGGAAAATAAATTCTTGGTGTTTGAAAATAAAGCACTTAGAAGAATATTAGGAGTTAAGTGGTGGGAAAGGATACCAAATAGTAGAATTAGAGAAATAACGGGAGTGCAGCCGATCGATGAATATGTTAGATTCTCACGATGGAAGTGGCTAGGACATGTGTATAGGAGACAGGGAATAGTACGAGGTACACCAGGGTGGGTGGCACTTGGTAGGAGAGGTAGAGGAAGGCCAAAAGAGACGTGGGTGAGGACAATGAGACGGGAAGCTGGAGATGAGTGTTGGGGAGATCTTGAGGAGTTAGCACAAGATAGGATGTGGTGGTGTGAGTTCATCGAGGCCCTATGCATCCCCGAGGGTGCCACAGGAAATGATTGATTGATTGATTGATATATATTATTTTTATATTTATTTTATCCCTTCTAGATCTTACATTATCTATTACAGAAAAAAATACTTAATCTAAAAATGCTAAAACTGACAACCTAACAAACATATCTCTAACTTACACTAAATCCTACAGATACAAATAGCTAAACCTACATTAATGATAAAAATACCTCGACCAAGAGAAAACCATCGACTGCAGATATGTAATGCCTTTCAACGTTACATACCTGCACTCATCACTTGGTGACTGTCAGTCAAGGCACAAACCAATATAGGATACATCAATGGATGAAAGAGAACCAGAGAAGTCAGCAACTATTCCATATACGTCAACTGTCGATCCTAATTACAATAACATTAACAAGATCATCTGACGAACACACACACACACACACACACACACACACAGTGGCCGTAGGGTACATACGGTATGTGCAATATAAACAAGATCTGAGGACCCTTGAGTAAGTTCTTCTGTAACATCAACAACGGATCTGAAGACAAAGGTGTCGAAGAACGCATGTGCAGATGGTACATTTGTCTCAGTAACTGGCTAACAGGATGCTCAACTGTAACCATATTCCTTTCAGATCATAAGAAGGACCGCAGCTAGAGTATATATCAGGAAACTTACAGCTTCAAAGCTCAATCAGTTTTTGAGATATTACCATTTCAAATGTGCAATATTTGCACGAAAAATAAGTATATGACCTTCAAAAATAGGTAAAGAGCATTTATATTTGGAACAAGTACTAGGGTTACCCTAGGGTCCCTTCCTATATAATATCAAGATTTAAGGGGGAAAAAAAGGGGGTGAAGGAAAATATTAATAATCCTTACCAAAACAATAAGCTTCATCACATATAAGGCGCAGCTCAATAATAATAACGTGGTGTTTTGTTTCTCAAAAGCCCCATTTCTATATAAGGAATAAGCCAGCTCTCGACACACGTTTACACTAATCCAATTTCACAAAGAAAATGTGATATCTTACATATACAAGACAAACTAAATATAATAAGTGATTACGATCTTAGGGTTAGGACAGATTGTCTCAAATCCCTTTCACTATGACGACTACCTTTGTGTACGGTACAATGAAGTCATCTACAGGTGGGAAGCCTATAATGCAGACTTCACTCATTGATTAGGAATGATCCAATTTGATGTAGAAAGGATGTAATAACTATAGCACAAAAAGACAAAGTCCTGGTAGTGAATATGAGATTACGAGCGTTCTCCCAACCGTGTACAGAGTTAGGATGGACGTACTGGAGAGAAGGTAAGAGGTGTGAAGGTGCGAGGCGTAACCTTAGTAATGTAAGCCTATGCGAGGCGGCGCCACAGTTGAGCCTCTCCACCAACTTCTACACTCAGTCTTGGCTCTTCAAGTTAACCTTTGGCGGACCTCGCAAGTTAACTCATTCAGCGCGAGAACGTCTTTTATTTGTTTATTTATTTATTTTTATCATAATTACCAATGAGACTTTTAATATAGTTTAGCCTTGAGACCTTCAACAATTACTCCTTAAACTTAGGAATCTTTTCTTTCTTTTTTTTATACCTAATGTACAACCTGATACAGCCTGTGGGATACCTAATGTCATGAAGGGGATGATAAAGGACATAACTAACTCTTGTAGTTTGAAAAATATTTCCTAACCTAAATAAGAAGATAACAATTAAAAAAAAAAAAAATCCTCGTGACTCATCAAGTTACTCATCCCGCCGAGGTTCCCTTTGGTATTCCCATATATAATGGCGAAATGGTTAGAGATTTTTAATACGGACGAGGTGTCATTTCTGTGTGTGTGTGTGTGTGTGTGTGTGTGTGTGTGTGTGTGTGTGTGTGTTTTCACACTCTGCCTATTCTCCCCTTCCATTAGGCGTCAGTTCACTATCCGCCTCCTGAAAATCTAGTCACGGAGATCCAACTTCCCTTAGGGTACACAAGCAAAAAGAAAGACTCTCAAAAAGAAAGACTCTTTGTCTCTGTCTCTGTCTCTCTCTCTCTCTCTCTCTTTCTCTTTCTCTCTCTCTCATGATAGGGTAAGAAATAAGGGGTGAATTTTACGTGAAATTTGGGGCTGACGAGGTATCAAGTATAACAAAATGCCGTGAGTGATGACCAGCGTACATCACTGAGTGGTAAGGGATGTGTGGGTCAGCGATGTGAAGGAGGGCTGAGAATGGCGAAAGGATACAAATGAGACTACATGGTATTCAGAGTTTTTATGGATCTGGAAGCTTTTCTTGCCAGTTACATTTAGAGTATAGGAAGATGTTACTTTTTAATATGAATGGTGATGAGATATTGCATAAAACCACATAAATTTGCTCATTGTGGTAGAGTTCAACGTGTATGGAAAATATACATGAATGGTTTGGTGTGAGTGCTGGAGTGATAAGAATAACGTCTTGGCTCCGTGGGTGAATTAATTCCGGAACTGTACCTGTTGGCTTGCAAACGCCAGGCATGGGGGAGGGGGGAGGAGCTTTAATATACACGCTCAAGCCGTGTTTATGGGTCCGGAAGAACAATTGATCTGCAGGGCTGAGGAATGCTACATTTTGTTTCTGGACAGGTGACTTGCCCCAGCCTTGTGTTTTGGGTATAGGTATTGGTGACTGAGGCATTTGGGGTGTAGGGTGAGACTTGTATGTTCAATAAATATGAATGAATCTAACAAACTGGCCACCGCAAGTGTTACGGAAACGGAAATGATGACGACGATGGTGAAAGTTGGAATAAGTAACATTTAGTTTTATACAACTCTGGCCGATGTGTAAGAGGCTGAAGGAAAGTCATCTTAGTTCAGAAGTCCCCTGGTCGTATTGCTTAAATCGATGTGCCAACTGCTTATGATATTCACCTTGCCAGGAATGAACACTGATGCTGCTCAACTGCTGGCTGTAAATGTGATTTTTCCAAATAGTTTATAGTTTTGACAATGTTTTCTGAAACCGAAGGAATGTAAGTGTAAAATGGTGGATGTTGACAGAGAAGTGTGCTGTGCTGGTACCTGAAAAGCTTAGTTATGCTATTGCATTGAAACAAAAGAAACATGTGTGAACGAGGATTGAAGAGCGGTGCGGGAAAAATTATGTTAATGCCAGGAAGTCCTTGATATGGAATGGGAAACGAAAAAAGGAAGACTGCATGAAGATGTGCTTGATAATATATTATTGTGCGGAAGCTAGACATTGTATAGTATGTATAGCATGAATATTAAAACTGGAAATGGAATTGCTGATGAATATATGTAACATTTTTAGATGTAAAATAAGGTTGTTTAATGATCTGATAGTATAAGAGAATGAATTTAGATGTGATCACACAGAGAGAGTCGGTACGGTATGACTGCTGGTCTATGTTACCAGTGACTGAGTCTGAAGGTAGGTGGTGGTGTGTTATAGTTAGAAGGTGGCTGCATATTTTTTAAACAATGTGGACTCGGAACACAGGAAAAATATCCCTTTGTCAAGTTTCAAAAGTCCACGTACAAAATGTCAGAAGGGAAATTCCTAGCAACCTTCAAAGGATGCCATTAATTGAATGTGTGAGAGAGTGATGTATAAAAGTTGAAAAAAAAAAAAAAAAGTTCAGAAGAGAAAATAAATAAAGGGTGCATTGATGGTGAAGCAAATGATAGGGATTGCACCTAAAAATGACAGAGGGTAATAGAGGATGCTGTTATGGCGATGCATATGACAAGGATTACAGCTGTTTTTAATCCGATCGGGGACGGAATAATTCTGTTTCCCAGTTGTTGTAAAAATGATTTTATCAGGTACAGGGCTTTTGTGTGGATACCTTGACCTGCAGGATAGAACAAGAATTTCGAAGGCTTGACTGATGGGTGAATGCAGGTGTGGTCCATTTGGGGGGAGGGGGGAACTAATAGCAATTTCGATCTTGCTCTCTCTCTCTCTCTCTCTCTCTCTCTCTCTCTCTCTCTCTCTCTCTCTCTCTCTCTCTCTCTGTCCTACCAATCCTATTCATACTACTCGGAATACGTTACGATGTCTAATGATGAAGCAAAATACAGGAATATATGAATATACTTCAAAACATCTGTCACTGCAGTGTACGTATAAACAGTACAGATGATTAAGCACAAGCCCAACTGCTAGAGTGCAGCACATCCCAGTTAATAATGTGACATTAATTCGCAAGTATTTTCCATGACAAAATCTCCAATGTATTCGCAAACTAATGCAACACAGGTTGTCACAAACGATGCACATGTCTGCAAATAAGCGTCATGAAAGGCATTCTTCGTTCTTCTGTTTTCAACGAGCAATGCGTTTTATATTAGATAATGGCCAGAGATTAAGCAAAAACACCCTTTGCACAGAATAAGCTCTGAAGGTTTAACCTAAATTCTGATTATCGAGTTGACAACGGATGTTATAAATTTGAATTCTATCCAACTAAACATCAACCTTCAACGACATTTCTCTTGCCCACAGCAACGCACTTCGAAATGCATATTCTTCTCTCAGTATTCTCATAATTCTTTATCATGGGCTTTCTTGTAAAAATCAGATTATTTCTTATTAATACTTTTCTAAGGCTGAATATGTTAACACTAACTGCAAGCCTCCCATAACTATGCACAGTGGCTGGTTCTGTTTATGGCTTCATTCACACCTGTGCTGATTACAGCTCTCGTGCGTGTGTATGTGGGGGGGGGGGGAAGAAGGAGGTCACACTATTCAGTATAGTTAGTCCATACAAGATGTAATCAAGCAGTTTGTTTCATTAGCTCCCCTCCAATTACTCTTTTTAGTGTCTAACACTTCCGTAATGTTTCGTCACTCTGTATCAGCTTCATTTCTCTAAAAACTGTTTTATTAAACTGTCTGCCTGCGTGTCTTCCTCCTTCAGGTGGATACACAGCACCCGGCTATCCACACAGTTTGAAATGCAAATATTTAACATTTTCTTTTACACAACTGGCTAGTCTTCAGACAGTCTTCTTCAGTGCTTACCTCTCACTGCGTACCACTTAGTCATTCAAAAACAGTGTGTCCATTCATCGCGACACATAATACTGCTTCATGTCAGCTTAATATACCTGTGTATCTCTCTATCATCAAGTACTATACTGCCTCATGAACAGGGTAGGGGACAAGAACTAGGCGTTTTAGTTCGGACATATAACAAAATAATGACGAGTCGCCCTTCCCCGAGTGACATTACCTGAGCCATAAAACCAAACCTGTCATCAGATGTAAACCTTTTTCTGCCAAATCAGGTTTTAGTCTTAACACACTAGATAACTAAACATTCATTTGGTTATATGGTTACGATTCAACTTGATAAATAGTTTCTTAGGTAACAAGAAACCATTTGGCTTGTTAGTCATCACTGAATCACCTAAAAGTGGGCCTGTATCGAGTGAGCAGATAAAAAAAATAATAATAATAATTCAATTATCATTGTGCAATTAAAAAAAAAAAAGAAAGAAAGTATCGTGGATTGTGAAGTACAAAGTATGCTATTATAAGAAAAGTAAAGTTCAGGTAACGTAAATTACAATCTGTTTGCTTGTTGCTAAGTGTTCATATTCATATCTAATTCTTTAATTTCCTTGCCATTGTATAACCTAAAAAGGAGTAATCTGTGAAGAGAGAGTGGAACTGAAACAAATATATATTCAAATGCTTGCTGTGACTCTTTGTTGTCACACTTTTGTAAGCAAAAGCCACTGTTACACAGAAAGCTCTTCATCCATGTTATTGTCATCAAAGCCTGAGGTCTGAGTGGGTACACACACAATGAAAGGCCTGCGGATTGGCTAATCACCGGCTAATGACAATGTTTCCCTATCAGTTCGTCTCTTCTCAGTGGGAAATGACTAACAAAGACTATCAGTAGTTCCTAATGAGCCCCTGGAAAAACACAGTTGTCGTGGCTAAATTTCCCCAACCGATGCCTTGCACTTGCAAATTTGCGGATAATGCGAATAAAAAGTTTGGCTTTTAATTATCCCGGAGTCGTGATTATCCTGGGAGTTGCGAGCCGCTTAATTGTGCTCTTCATTAGTGCGGGTACGAGGCAGCTCCCGGGTGTAAGTCTCCGCCATTGTTCCCTTCGTCTTCTGTGTCCTTCTCCTCAGTGTTTCCTCTCCCTTTCATGTCGCAGGGAAGGAGGGTAAGTGGATGAGCACCAGTGATGACTTGGGGTTTAGTTTTATACCCGTTTGAAGTTTATTGTGCGGCAAATTAGTGCTGTGTGTGGAGAGAGAGAGAGAGAGAGAGAGAGAGAGAGAGAGAGAGAGAGAAGTGAAATCCCTCTGTGTACTTGTATTCTCTTTTTATCATTGTCTTTTGGTTGGGTCTTTTATGCCAACTAAGGCGAGAGAGATGAATTCAGCTGGAAGTGAGTAATATGACTTACAGTCATCTGTGTAGCCTCCTACAGTATGGTCATGAATACTCTGATATTCTATCTCAGCTTACGTCAAATAATATTATGAAGCCTACGGAGAGTTCCAGGCTCCTGTGTGTGTTATAACAGAATATAATCTCAGAAAATTACGTACAAAATACAGCCGGCATCTTACTTTTTATATATCCATTCAGACTCGGGGATTTTCCTTTGCTAGAAGGAAGTCGTCTGAAGGCAATCAAAATAATGTAATATGATGCAGAATGGGATATACTGAGCTAATCTGGTAACCCATTCCAACCTGAGAACACTTTTCTCTGTAGTCAAAAACTATGACACAATATAACACAAGTTAATTTAATCCCATTTGTAGAAGGTGTCTCTTAAGCTGCAAATAACGTCTGTCAATGGCAAGAATAAATTTTAAAGGATACTGAACTTTCTCCCCCAATATGAATAAATGTATCTAGGAAGAATTAGAGAAAATAAATGGCGTCATTGCATACAGTTGGTTTAACCTTTTAGTGCGATGATGTCTTTTTGAAGTTTGTTCTTGCTGTTTAAAGAAATTAGGATAGGTATATCGTGCTATGGACCCCCGACTCCGGTTGTTGCCTTTCTCAAGGAGATCCTTCACTGTACTTGCCTTGAAATTGTAGAGTTGCATGTGTAAATAATAATGATGATGATCGTGTAGCCAGAATGAAAAGTTCACACAACACATCTCAACTTCTTGTCACTCTGTGGCTCTTGTCCTATAATGGGTAATATTCCCTCAGCTGTGAGAGGACTTTTGTACATTTCTCTCTCCATATTTGATCATCTTTGATCATGGCATTTTTGGTGGAAATGTCATGAGTATAAGGCATAAGTAGACAAAGAGAAACAGGGAGCAAAATTATGACTCTGATTAACTCAACTTGGGCGCCAGTTCTCTAAGTGTTGTTCTGCCTAACTGTGCGATAATTTGTATGCCATGGCAGTATATTTCATATTATTCAAGTACAAGGATATTTCACGAGACACACAACGGTGTATTTTTCAAAGTTACACTGCGAAGAAGATGCTAGTGCACACACGCACACAATATGCATGGTTGCAAGGATGCGAGGGCGCGCGCGCGCACACACACACACACACACACACACACACACACACACACACACACACACACACACACACGTACGCCTGGTCACAACAAAAGCACGCGAGAGTACATAAACTCACATTTTCTCTTGGTCGCTCGCTCGCGCGCACACACACACACACACACACACACACACACACACACACACACACATACGCATTTAAGCGTGCATAACACAAAGCTTAATAGTTTGATGTTATAAAAGGCCCCGGGCAATCGGAATAAATTACTGGGGTTCCTCTACAGCTGGCAATCATCTGAAAAATAATATAGAACTGTTATATAACAGATACGAGTGTAATGCATGCTATAGGGTTATACCTCGTACATACAAAAGGAAATGCGTTGGAGTGGATTCTTGATATTAGTTGTCAAAAAATATAATCTGATATCATATAACGTGAATAATTCAAAAATAATTTGTTGCATGACATGCGGATATTCGTAAAGATTTGCATATAACTCTGAACTCTGAATAGCACAGAAGCACAATACTATGCCTCAATCCCTCACATTGAACACTCCTCTTTTTTCGTGACTAGCTAGCACCATATTTCCTTGATCTCCCTGTTACGGCTTAGGATTCAAGATAAAGAGACCATGTAAAGTGGTTACAGCATCGTCCAACCCCTTGATTAAACGTTCTTGAATCCCAAGATAATACATGATAGTTCATGTATGTGGATGGCACTTTTTGGGCACTATAAGAGACTTACCAAAATGTTACCCTCCACAATTAGATATTCCTGTCATGTGAAAAACATCTAGTTGTATGAGACACAGGATCTGCAGCATAATATGTAAATTCATTCACACCTCAATGATCCATTTTCTCTTCGATTACTTTTCGCTATCCAGAGGCAGAAAATAATCACAGTTTTTGGTTGTAACGTAAAATTAATCATATAAAGACGTCTTGTGGCCAACACAGTAAAGACAGTGGCCGGTACTGACCGGTATAGTTGGAGATGGTGTGAGTTGCCGTCCTCCGAGCCACCATTGTATGACCGGCTCCGGCCATGACCCCCCACACTCGGCAGTAGTGAAGGTGGGCTGCCTTGGCCTCCTGCTCACCCAGGGACCCGGTAGAGAGCTCCACTCCGCACCTCCACAGGTGGCACTGTCACCATACAACACAACCACAGAGGGAGAGCAAGAGGACAGGTTAGACTCTGACACATGCTGATTCCCTGCAAAACATTATTATAATAAAGAGATCAAAGGGATTAGAGGAATGCTTACTGTCTGGTACATAACACAACCATAATTATGACGTGATTTTGAAGAGTTAGCATTCTGCCCTGATAACTGCAATGTCCACCAGCAGCATTGGCCTGCAACATCAGAATAAAATAACGAGGCAAGGAAGATGATTTTTTGATTATGTCATGCTTGTTGGAGAAGAAAGGATTAGATTTCTAATGCCAGCCAAGAAGAAAAAATTTAGTTCAAGTGTCTGCTGAAGAAGAAAGACTAGAGTATTTCATGCCTGCTGAAGTAGGTAGTAGACTATTTCGTACAGTTCTGCTGAAGAGAAAAGGTTTAAATTATTGTTTTGCTCTCCTGAGGAAGAAGATTTTAGAGTATTTATGCCTGCTATTGAGGGGGAAGAATCAAAGTGTACTTATCCCTGCTGAGGAGGAAGCGGTTTCGAGTATTTATGCCCTGCTGAGGGAAGAAACATTTGGGAGTATTTATGGCGTGTGGCTGAGGAGAAAGATTTAGGAGTATTTATACCTGCTGAGGGAGAAAAATTTAGAGTGTTTATGCCTGCTCAGGAGGAATATCTCTAGAGTATTATATAGCTGCTGAGTGAGGAAGATTTAGAGTCTATTATGTTCCTTCTGAAGAAGAAGATTTTAGAGTATTTTTATGGCTGCTGAGGAAGAAGATCTAGGGTATTTTATGGCTGCTGAGGAGAGAAAGGCTTTAGAGTTTATTAGTGCCTGCTGAGGAAGAAGATTTGAGTAACTTATGTCTGTTGAGGATGGAAGATTTAAAAGCATTTATGCCTGCTGAGGAGGAAGATCTACAGTATTTTATAGCTGCCATGAGGAGGAAGGTTTAGAGTCAATTATGCCTGATGAGGAAGAAGATTTGTAGAGTATTTATGCCTGGCTGAGGAAAAGATTTAGAGTATTTTATGCTTTTGCTTGAGAGGAAGGTCTCAGATGATTTTATGGCTGCTGAGTGGAGATGGTTTATATGGCTCTACTGAGGTTCACGTCCATTGGTACGCAGCATCGCTAAGCATTCAAGCGGAAATGAAAACCTTTAAGTAAAAGTTATTCCCACCTGAAGAAGAATGTTTCCAGTTATGCCTTCTATGGATGAAATTTTACATTCTCGGTACGTACGCCCGAAGGAGAAAGGCTTTACATTTTACACCTACTGAAAAAAGTGAAGTTTACATATACACGTACTGAAGAAGTAAGCTTGAATTTATACTTGAGAACGTTTACATTATGCCTACTGAAAAGTGTATAGCAAGTATGGTAGAAAGGCGTTAAGTAAAGAAAAAGGTTTACAGTAATGTCCACTCCAGAAGGTTTACATTCAAGTCCACTGAGTATGAAGAATTAGCTTAAGCCTGTTTGAGAAGAAATTATATATATTTTATGGCTCATTGCCTTTGCATATCAAGAATGAGGAAGAGGAAGTAGAAAAGAAGGTAATGGAAGAAGAAGAATGATGATGATGATGATGATAAAGAGGAAGAAGAAGAAAAATAACAAAGAAGTGGAAGCGTTTAGACTTGCATGCCTACTGTCTGACACATCCAGTGGCACTTCAACATAGTGACAGATCCAAAGGAGAGCTTCGAGGCAGTCCAGACACAACTTCTATTTTTTTCTTCTGTAACATATTTGTTTTCATATTCTGCAACAAGTATGCAGAAAAAACTAAAAAATCATTGCAGTAATGTTACCAGCTTGAATATTCCTTATATCATATACTGCCAGTTATCTCTAATGGTTGAATTTTGTTATGGTATGTGGTTGTAAAATATATTGTGACACACACACACACACACACACACACACACACACGCTTACACACACACACGCACAATTATATATAACAGATATAGATAGATACATATAGACAGACAGAGACAGATAAACATGTATACAAATACACAGATATATACAGGTATAATTATTAAATTTATAACCTGTCGTCTATGGGTAATAAAAAGATAAAATTTTTTGAGCCCCTCTCTTAGCAAATGCTGGATCCCGCCACTCTCCCACGAAAAGAAGTAAGTTAAGAAAAGAGAGGTTTGTGAAGAGTTAGACTTATACTTACAGTACACATCCAATGTGCCATGTATCACCAGTAAACGAAGAAGAAGAAGAAGAAGAAAGCAAAGATTAATGTTTACTGACAGCACAAGGATCTTAAAATTCTTTGCAAGGAAGGCATCACTTTTTTTCTCTTGTTTCTCACTATGCGTTTATGTCCTCAAATGATTTTTTTTTGGGTCATCAGGGCATGATATAATATTCATTAACCTTCTTCAATACGATGTTTTTTCTAGACTGCATATTTATACCATCTAGGGGTACAAGAAGAAATCTAAGATTCAAATTACTGTTTCAGTAAAAAGGGTTATGGTAGTTTATCAGTTAAGAAAAAAAAAGTATGAAAAGTTGCTACATAATTGCCTTGCTGATTGACGTCCATCTAGGTTTTACATTCTAACAAGGACCTAAAAGGCAAATGTTCTCCTATGCACGTGGATTTGATGATCCTCAGAATTTTTACTCAAATAAGTGATTTGTTACGTACAGTAGTATATACCTTGTTCTAACGCTTAGAAATGTACAGTACTTCTATTAACTAATATTAACTCCTACTCTAATAATAATCAGTGAATTATTATGAATGCCAGTACTCACGATTGACCCTTAGTGTGACGGAGACAGTGTGGGTGAGAGTTGGTGTGATGGCGTGCTGGAACAGGAGCCTGGGGAAGCACATGTGGTGGAGGACAGGTGCAGTGGTGGAGCAGGGTGGTTGTGGAGTAGTGGGTGGAGCGGGATGCCACCACACACTGAGTCTGGTCCTCAGCACATTGCTCTCCTGCTCCTCCTGCTCTCACCCCTCCCCGCCCCTGCACCGCCCCTCCTACACCAACCCGGTCGGAGGCTCTGAAATGCAAGACATCACCATAGGAATTATCTACAGGAATAAGAACTTCATCTCTGCTTGAAAAGCCACCACTCACATTACCTCCACTGTCAGGAGATTCAATTTAAATCCACCCCTAGGGTGGGAAAGAGGTCCTGGATGATGATGATGATCTCATCTATCTATCTATCTATATAGCCCGACGCCCTAATCCCGCAAAGGGTGGCCGCAGACAAAACGCCTCCAAGTCACTCTGTCACCCACCATTTGACTCCTCTCCCCCAACTCACCCCCCCCTCCCTCATATACCTCTCAACTCCCATCCCTCCACCTCTATCCTCGGTCTACCTCTCTCCCCTTCCTCCCTCCCTCCACCTCACCTACATACACCCTTTTAGTCAGTCTCTTCATTCTCCATTCTCTCCACATGTCCAAACCACCTCAGTGTATTTCTCCCTAATCTTTCTCAACCACATCCACATCTACCCCACAACGTTCCCTTCACTTCTTCATTCGCTTCAACCTGTCCCTCCACGTCACTCCACATGCTCCTCTCCACATGATGATGA
>NC_137023.1:28238082-28251403 GCF_032717465.1 Coenobita brevimanus | reverse complement strand
ACTCTACAGTTATCTACATTATTGACATTGGTGGCACCGACCTACTTAGATATCTACCTACCTACCTATCTACAGTACCTATTGACATATACGAGTATGTTCTGCAAGATTTATTAAGCCAGTCAAGTGACTGTCAAACCAGGTAATTCATATCATATTCCACTCCCCTTCTTCAGTACTGGATAGTAGATGCATAACAACTGACAGTTGCAAAGGAAATTCAGGGCTATTATAAGCTCACAGTAAAGTAACAGGAACTTGTTTGTAGGACTGTTGTGTGCCCAGCCATCCCTAATAGCCTATCATATAATTTGCTCTGTTACTGCCCTTTAAGGCATTTATACTTTATTCCCAATTTATTTGCATGTTAGATTGTGTAAACGTGCCATGTGTTGAATCACCAGGGAAGGGAGATAAGTGAAATGTGAAATGGATCAAGTAGAGTCAAATGAGATACGGTCTTATTAAATTAAGTGCCCATCACAGTGGAACAATGCTGCCAGATGGCTATACTGAGTTAATTGCTGACTTCTTCTTTGTTTTTACTTTAACAAGAGTTTACCAGCACATGTGTGTTTAATAACTCTCATACGGATATAATAAAACAATCAAATGCAAGTAAAGGAAATTTCTTCTCATAACACTGTGTAACAAACTTAAACCAATTTTTTATGTATGTTGATTTTTACACTATCTGTGATCAGTGTCAGTATGTAGATTCCGAATATGCACTTTATTTTTGTACAAATCTAGAGTTACAGGAATTATGCAACAACATATTTATCGTACAAGGACAGGAACTGCAAATTGTTACCATTTCGAGAACGTTGAGAATGTCAAAGAATTTATATAGTTTCGGGTGCCACATTATAGAAATAACTAGAAACTGATAAACAGTAACATCACAAGGAATGCAGGGCACACAGTATCTAGAAATGCACTTTCGATCATGACTTTCTTCTGTAGCTATGATTACAATCGCACAACAATCCCCAGACAATCGCTCATCATCGCCTCTTTCCACCTGCCCTGATGTCTGGTTTCCATCAGCAGAATGTCATGGTGGAACCGTTCGCCATGCTCCTCACTGCCTTTGCCCAAGTTGCTTTTTGAAAAAAATCAAGGTGGGAATGCAGATAATGTAATGTGATTGACATTCTGCATCCTAGCTGGTGGAATACGCTGATCAGGTCATCGACGAGCTGTGCAGAATCTGGTCTCCTCTGGATGCCAAGTAAACCTTCCACAACCCCTCTGAAAGCATTCCAAGAGCACTCTTCATCATCAGTCATTTTATCCTGGAGTTCACGACTCGCAAGAATTCTTCGAACATGCGGCCCGATGAATATGCCAGCCATCACCTTTGCCACACTTAACTTGGAAACACATTGATCGGAAATGAAGAAATGCATTGCCTTCCTTGTCAATGGTGTTCACGAATTGTTTCACAAGACCAAGTTCTATGTGTAGTGGTGGTAGCAATACCTTCTTTCGGGAGATCAGTGGATCTCTCAGAACGTTGCACGAGCCTAGTGTAAGACTCCCTCTGAGAGGCTAGTCTTTCTTCATAAAATGTTCAGCATTGCTCCGGCTGTCCTACAAACATTAAAAAACATGAGTACTTCGTATAACTGCCTGGCATTCCAAGTAGGAACGAAATCATTTTGAAATCCCCACAAACCTCCCAATTGTGATCTGGTACCTGATCTTTGTCAGACAAATTTTCACATTCTCATAGATTTCTTTCATTTCCACTGAATGTGTACCTGGAACTGATGGGAGTTCGTTGCCGTTTTGCAAAAGTACAACTTTTTGGCTCTTCATGGAACTGTCTATGAAGTCTCAATTCTGAGGCCTTCAATCCACTCCCACACCAGCAGAACAAACCACGCCAACAAACTAAGAACACAACGAGGTTTCTTCACAACTTTGAAGAAGGGTGCAAACTTGCCATGGCGATTCCTATAACTCAACTTGCAACTTGGATCCAGCAAGTTCCATTCACTTAGACGTGATGCCAGCAGCTCAGCATTGGACTTGATGAGTCGAGTCCTAAATCTCGGACCAAGTCCTTGGTTCTTGCTGATTGGGAAAGTGTGGAGTGTCTCCGGAACATTCTCTCAACATACGATTCATCATCCTTTTCCCTCCGTCACTGAAAATGTCATTATAGTCAGAGACAAATTCTGTGTCCGCTGGAGGGACAGGAAACGCCAGCTGATCATTGTGAGGCACCAGAAAGATTGGAGAAGGCAAAATTGGAATGGATATATAATGTTCTTTCTGTCCTTAATGCTCATCACACCACTTATATCGACCATGCACAAATAACAATCCTCGTGGTGATTCGAAAGCTCTCGTCACACTCTCAGAACTGCGAAAGGCGTGCTAGCTGCCTTCACTCCTCGTAGCCAAGTTTCAAGAGCCAAGCGACAGCTACCACAAGTGTAGTGCAGAGCCAAATCTTTATCTTGATCGCCCATTGCCACGCCAAAATATGCTTTGTATGCACGAGGAAATTTGGTATCAAGGTAGATTTTGTGTTTGATCATCTTCGGTCCACTATATTCTCCACATATCTACTTAAAATGCTGTCCAATGACATTTGTAGGAACGTCTACTAGTCATACTCATCAATAGAAACACCTTTAGGAACAACTCAAAAACACGTTGACCAGCCAAACTAGCAATGTGAGACTAGCTCACCTAAGGAACTGGCTCGATCAGCATTGCATGATGCAATAAGGGTCAGAGATGGTGTGTGTGTGTGTGTGTGTGTGTGTGTGTGTGTGTGACGTGGTAAGTGATATGTCAGCCATTACATTGGTGCACAGTTACAAGGCTGGAAATACACAATTACCAATTGTTGACAAAAGCCTAGAAATAGACAAAAACATACATACATCATTGGAATCAACGTGGAAAACTGAGTCTAACGTGACTAAAAAAATTAATAAAGAAATTCTTTGTTACACAGTGTAATGAAATGGTGAACATAAGAACAATATTAATCACTTACTTTCCATTTTGATGCAGTATATATATATATATATATATATATATATATATATATATATTATATATATATATATATATATATATATATATGTGTGTGTGTGTCTTTTATAATCATAAATAATATGGTAGATTTCACAATGTAAGGATTTATGTTATTCATATAATTAACATATGTGTCATATTGATTATTGTTCTGGCGTCGTCTGGCATTTTTGGAAACGATGCCGCTTCCCAGATGACAGAGAAGTGGACTTGTCAGGTCCCTTTCTAACTGCAGGGACTCTAATCTCCACCATAGAATTGGCACCATAAAAATTAAAAACGAAATATCTTTTGCGTCGTCACTGCATCCCAGCCATGAATGTAAGCTACTCTGAGCACACCTGCCATATAACCACATTTTGAAAAATTCATGTTTGCAGTTACCTGCACCAATGAGACAACGCCAGAAAGCAAGAGGATGCAATTTCATTAACTTACACTTGTTCTCTCAACTTCTGTGCAACATATAATTGTCTGCACAAAGCAGCTTCTCTAACTCCTATTTAAGTATATCTAAGTGCTACGAGTATTTCTAAGAGGAATACTTGAACAGATAATTGTCTTTTTTGTCACGAATATCCTACATTGCTGACGTCCCGTTTGAGAGGCGTGCTGCGGCCTTCGGCTTCAGTATACATCAGAAGGACAACGGATGCGAAATAGTGTTCCCTCCTCTGCCTCCATTTTGTATTACAGTCGCTAGCACCTAAATTCAAATTCCAATATTCAGTACACTTGTATTTGAACTTTATTATTTCTCACCTGCAGTAATGATGTCCCAAGTGTGGGAATTAAGGTAGATAAGGAGGTTGTGCTAAACTGTCTCCATACTATTTAAACCGTGTGCAATTGATGACTTTGTACATGGGTTTTAAACTCATAAGGTTGTAAGCGGAGAGATCTCGTGTGGATGGTGGTGGGGTGATTCGCCAAGTACAACTCATATTGAGAGGTTGGTATTAAAGGTTTTTCCTCTCTTCATATCTCCCCCACTCATTTCACTGTTCATCATTTACTGAATTTTGTGTCAGGATCCCTCTTTCATTACGGCAGGAGGGCAGTACTGTTGCCCTCTCATCCCTTTTCTGTCCATATCACTCTTGCGAGAGATAATAACCAATACTCTCAGTCCTTCATATATGCAACGTATCAGCTCTGGAATCGTTTTTCTCGGTCTTTTTTTCCCGTCTAAGTAAGACCTCTTGTTTCAGAATGCAAGTTAAGCATGCATTTAAAAATTTTTATCAGTCTTGAACCCATGACCGGAGCTTCAAATGAGCACATCTTAACTTTGGTTTCCTTTTCTTTTTTTTTTTTTTTAAATTGAAAAGAAAGCCTTGCACTAGATTCGAGTCATTCTTTCTTTCTTTCCATCTTTTTCAAGGCAAAAATCATTATATCAATGTGTACATGAATATTTTATAAATATAAGAAATTGATGGTGACTGATCTTTCCCATTGGGGAACTTTGGGTTGCACGTATTCGTCAGTACTAATAAAATACCGATGATTTAATAATGTATTTAATGTATGCTACTGAACAGTATGTACAAGTATTCTTGACTAAGTACGTACCTGTATGTGTACATCGCCAGTCTACATATATCGATATACCGCTCTCTCTCTCTCTCTCTCTCTCTCTCTCTCTCTCTCTCTCTCTCTCTTTTAAATTTTATATCGCTTCTTCATGTTCCCTTTTCCCACCCACCTGACTCTTCAGTATTTTAAATGAACTCCTGTTTGATTTACCGTTCGTTCACATTTCATTGACTTTGATTAATTGCTTGTTCTTATCGTTCATTTTCCCCTGTGCCACCTTTCGTTTTATTTTCTTCTCGCTTTTAAAACAACCTGTTCTTTTCGTTTTCTTTTTATTTCACATATTCTTTCTTATATATTATCTTTCATTGATGTTTTTCTTGTTAATCTACTCTGTGCTTCTAATTTTGCAGGTTATTATGTAATGTTTTCCACTCCCCCAATCCCCTTTTCCGGGACTCTTCAGTTATACAGTTCCTCTTTCCTTTCTCATCAGTTATTTCCTGTACCTTTCGTTTTCCCATTTCCTCCTCATTCATTTAATTTTCCTCTCAACATTTTCTCCTTAGTTAGTCTCTTCTCGCTCCCTCTCCCAGTGGAATTCCTCCTCCCTCCCCTCATCTCCCTTTTCCTCCCTTTACACGTCTCCCCTATCCTCCGCCTTCTATTTCCAGTTTTCCTCTCCTGTTTTTCGCTTTCTACTTAGTGGCCTCACCGTTATTCCGTCCCCCCACAGCACTCACCTCGCCACCTCGCACTCTTGTTGTCCTCTGCCTTACCTTCTAACCTTTTCTCAAATTCTACTACCTCTTTCCCTGCCGCTTGCCTCCTGTTCCTGGTTCACTTCTAACCCATCCTTCTCTCACTCTGCCTCTCACCTCTGACCACGCTTCCTTAAGTCAAAGTTTGTCTCATCTCTAACTCTGTCCCACACAACCCATCCTCATCTCAAACTCTGCCTCACCTATTACTCTTCCACACCTATAATTCTGCCTCACCTACAATCCTTCCTTACTTCTAACTCTGTCTCACCTATAGCCCTTCCTCACCTCGAACTCTGCCTCTCATTTACATACCCTGCCTCACCCTTAACCGTGCCTCACGTATAACTCTGCCTCACCTCTGTCTCACCTATTACTCCTCCACACCTCTAATTCTGCCTCACCTACAATCCTTCCTCACATCTAACTCTACCTCACCTATAGCCCTTCCTCACATCTAACTCTGCCTCACCTCTAACTCTGCCTCACCTCTATCCCTTCCTCACCTCTAACTCTGCCTCATCTACAACCCTTCCTCAACTATAACTCTTCCTCACCTCAAACTCTGCCTCACCTACAACCCTTCCTCAACTATAACTCTTCCTCACCTCAAACTCTGCCTCACCTACAACCCTTTCTCATCTATAACTCTTCCTCACCTCTAACTCTGCCTCTCCTACAACCCTTCCTCAACTATAACTCTGCCTCACCTCTAACTCTGCCTCACCTACAACCCCTCCTCAACTATAACTCTGCCTCACCTCTAACTATGCCTCACCTTTAGCTCTTCCTCACATCTAACTCGACCCTGCCTCTAATCTGCACGACGTTTACTCTGTCTCAACTCTGTTTTCCCAGTGTTTATGTCTTTATTTCATAATTACAACATTTATCAAGCAATCCTTCTATTTTTCTGCAGGACTATCTATTTCTCTGTCTTGTTTGACTACGTTTCCATCTATTATTTATCCATATATATGCCTATAACTGGTATATATGCCTATTGTACCCTTCTGTTGCCTACCGCACTCATGCATAGTATTTCACTCTATCCATTTAATAATATCTGATTGTCCACCTACCTATCTACCGATCTACTTTATGTGTCCATGGCCCTGACAGGTATTGGTGGTGGCGTGTCCGGGTGCCGAGTAACTAACAGCACAGCGTCTGGGTTCCTGGTCAGCTGTAACTCAAGTTCTGCCAGGCGTGAGGACGCTACCTACACCCTGCTCATCTTTACACACGTAAGTTGACACGGATTTGTGGTGGGATGTGATTTCCTTCATACATGGATAGATAGGTGATAAGAAAGATAAAGAAATATGCACACACACACACACACACACACACACACACACACACACACAGATAGATAGACATACAGACAGGTTGTTGGGTAAGAGAATGATAGCTTATGGTGACTGTTTCTAATTCCCTTTGTATAAAGAGCCTCAGCGGAACTTAGCAAAATTGTCTGGTATTTGCAATAAATACTGTATGTCATCGTGATAAACGAATTCATCTCGTAAAGAGACAGTTTAACGTAAATACACAAAAAAGGTCAAAACACACAAACACAAACACAAACGTACTTATAAACACACACACACAAACGTATGTAAAAACACAAACACACAAACATAAACTCAAATACTTCTATAAACACACACACACACACACACACACACACACACACACACACACACACACACACACACACACACACACACACACATACATACACACACACACACACACACACACACACACACACACACACACACACACACACACACACACACACACACACACACACACAAAGATGTACATTCACACCCATGTACAAACACACAAAAAAACCCAAACCCAAGCACACAGAGTTCCAAACCCTAGCCTTATTTTTTGGGTAGTCAGTGTAACCTTCAGCAATGATTCTCTCAACAAACTGTGGACCCCAGGGACACAAAGGTACGAGTCACTTACCCTCAACACTTCCCCTCAACACCCACCCCCATAAACTCACCTTCAACACTTGCCCTTATCACTCTGCCTTAACATTGCCCCTCAACACTTCCACTCAACATTCCCCTTCAGTACTCCCATTCAGTATTATTTTTCAGCACTCATTCCACCAACATTCCCCCTCAGTTCTCCCATGCAACACCCCCTTAAACACTAACTCACAACAATCCCCATAATCACTCATCCTCAACGCTTTCCACAAATACTCTTCCCCATCACTCCCCCTCAACGCGCACCCTCAAAATTTCCCCTCAGCATTCCCCATCAACTCTGCCCCTCGCCACTTTTCTTCACTATTCCCTCATCCCACTCCTCAATATTCATCATTAGCACTCATCTTTATCATCCTCAATACTCCCTCACTCACCCTCATCAATTACCCTCACCAGTATCCCTCATCACCCTCAACATTCACCCGCTATACCCTCCCACTCACCCTCATGGCCCTCAACACTCACCCTCATCACCCTCAAGACTCAGTCCCATTTCCCTTTGCACTTACCCTTAAAACTCTCCCCCATCACTCTGAACATGCACTTTCATTACCCCAACACTCACTCTCAACACCCCCTACACGCACCCTCATCTCCCTCAACACTCACCTTTATAACTCTCCCTCATCACCCTCTGCACTCCTCTTAAACACTCACGTGCAACAATCATTTTCAGTATTCTCCTTCAACACCCAGACACTCTTCTTAACACCCCACAACACTGTACAGCTTCCCACTGTCAGGAATCTCACCACCCTCCGTGCTTTCCCTCAGAATTCACACTAATCCTCCTGAGTTTTTTTCCCTCAATACTCCATGAATATTAATTCTCAGCACTCATAATTAAAATTCGCTTCCAACCAGTATCTGTCATCTATTTCCTACAACACTTCTTCTCAACTCTCTCTCTTAATAAAAGTATCACTGAACAGTAATCAAGCACCTGTTAAACCCAAGCCTCCACATCAACCACACCCAACTCATCCCATTTTTCGAGAACAAACATACATACTCATGAATCAATGTGCACTGAGTCTGAAAATCAATCCTCTCAGCATAGGCAGTTACATCCACTTGTTCAAATCGTAACCCCTTTCACTGTGGATCAGAAACGTGATATTAAAAAAAAAAAAAAACTGTTCTCCAAGAACAGATTCGTATGGCATCAGCAACTTACATCAGAGACATTCAGAACCACACGGCATGCAGACCCTCGCAGATATTAACAACTACTCATTCTATTTCCCAAAATTTAAAACACGGATCGTTTATCGATATTCTTAAACCACCCAAAGACCCCCAGCCCCTTTCTTCACACAAACCCGTAATACTGTGTAGAACACAATCCACAATAACTGAACTCCTAATTAATTAAAACACACACACACACACACACACACACACACACACACACACACACACACACACACACACGATCACGATCACGACCATCCAGTGATCCTGACCGACCCGGTGAATTACATCTCATGGCCCCCCCCCCCCTTGCCACCTTACAACTGAGCTTCAGAACACTACTGTACATTTTAAAACACTTTGCTATCCAACCTCAAACAACACGCATCTGACGGCATCAGCTCCACGCAAACCACACAATGTATACTTCTTACAACAGTAGACCTAAGTAAAACCTTTGTTGCCAACCTTTGATACAGACTGATCACCAGAATCCATAACAAAACATGAAGAACAGCACCAAACACTGGCTTACCAACCACTTGTCTGACAGACAAGAATTGACAAGCGCACTGTTACACTCCAGGGCTAGGCATCACAAAAACGAATCTTTCCAAACGGAGTCCCACATGGCTCTGTTCTTTCACCCCCACTTTTCCAGCCTATACATGCTTACGCTCAAGTAACATATATACAACCTCTAAATTCCTACACCTCAGCTGCTCCCTAGAATTGCTTTATATGCAAATGGTATTATGATACAGTAACAGCACTGCAACTCATCATAGACAACTGCACTGCAACAAGAGTCCAACAAACTTCAGACATGGCTCGAGGACAACCAATTGACGATCGCTCCAGTCAAATTCATCAAAACACTAAGCTTCAGTAACACTCATGAGCACAGGTACAAAACACACCTATAAGTGTACCCGTGCCATACGACTCCTCCAGTAACATCCAGGGAATGACGCACACCACTCAATTGTCCTTCAGGGATCCTATACAACAAGGGCAGACACAGACTTAAATGCACCCAGGGCGTTACATGGACAAGGATTTGACAGAAAAAATAAATCAATGTCCCTAGTCTACAAACAGTATATTACTGTAGATCAGTAATGTCCTGGGCCTCCTTGCCATGGGCCTCCCTCCAATCCAACACCCACTACAGCACCTTGCAGACCGTACCGAACAATGCAATATGCATTGTCACTGGCTGCACCAATATCACTTCCACAGTGCACTTAATCTTTGGAAGCAAAGTCCACAGTTAAAGAGCATCTTGTCATGAGACACACATAAATCAATGTGGCAGTCTCTGCTAGTGCCCAAAACGCCTGTTATTATTTGAAAGAGACACACAGCACAACTTGACACGGAAAACGAATCACCACAAAACAGTACCAGCTCCTCTTCAATAATACTCCACCGCCAGGCACTCCAGCACCAGCAGTGAAAGCATAGTTGCACACCAATTTTTTGTGTAGGGCAGTAGAACTCGACTTGAACGCTACGTTGCAAGCCTCTCCTTCCTGACATCAACCCATCAGAGGTATCGTGAAATAAAGCTTACCTCGTCCAATTAGTTAGAGCGTCATTTTTAGCTTGGGCTGCAATTGGGACGAATCACAGACGACAAGAGTACCTCTAATAGAATAGGCCCACACAACACAACACAACCGTCAGTATGGAGCATTGTACAATACAGCACATACCATCCTACAATGCAGACACATCAGCCATGTAAGGAACTTGTGAGATGGCCCATACTTGTAGTCAGTGGGTCTGCTGGGCCAGGAATGACCTAAGTAGAGTAACAGCAATAAATCTCCCTCGGTACTCACATTCAGCTGTTACTCTCACTATCCGCCCTGAACATTCAAACGTTATTAAAAAAGAATAGCTGTTTCTTGTCACACTGAATTCTGGCAAAATACAAGCTACTGTACAACTCCGGACAGAAATTCGTGATACAGGATAATCTGACACCAGAGGTCAGGTTAATCGCACATGTCTACCCACCCCTAAATCCCCCTCCTTACCCCCACCAAAACACTGATTCGTTGGGCTGATGGATCAGAGATATGAAACTTCGCTCATTCTCAAGTCTTGCCGCATGTAATGTTACTTTTATTTATTCTACTATTAAGTGTATTATCAAGTGCATAGATCCATCTTCACTTCCATGGGAAGTAATTACATCGAAGTTTTAGCAGATTTCAATACTATGACCTGTATGTATAGTCTTGTTTCCAAATAGTTATCCAACGTGTTCTTAGCGATTGACTAAAATGCAAGTAACAGTTAAGAGTTATTTGGCCACATAAGTCCCTCTCCTGCCTTGTCATCAGGACATCCACGTATGCACCCACCTACTTATCCACCCACCTACCCACTAATCCCATCCTACACAACCCACCGACCTCATCCCGGCCACCCACCCAGCTCACCTATCCCTGCTATCCACCCTGCTAACCCACGAATGCCATACACGAAGTTCACCCAACAATGCCACTCAACTCATTTACTCATTCACTTCTCCTCTCTGAACCTATCCAGGCACCCAACCCAACTACCCACTTAGATCATCCCGACCACTCAATCGTCTCCGTCACCCTGGCTACCATCGGTGCCCACTCACCTTGGCGACTCACTGTCTACACATCCCAACAACCTATCTTGCCCACCGACCCCTACCACCCACCCTCTCCACTCACGAATTCCACCAATCCTGCTCACCCAACAATGCCATCCATCTCATCCATCCACATACCCCTCCCACCTCTTCCTAAACACTCCCCATCCACCTCACCCTGCCCATCCACCCATCCTGTCCACCCACTCCTCTCACCGACCCACCTGCCCATCCACATTCCCAACCACCCTTCTTACCCAACCCCATTCACTCCGCCACCCCATTCACCCATTCGAACCCGACTTATCCATCAAACTCATCTTATCCAAACCTAACTTACCGACCCCTCCCCGACCACCCACATATCCAGCCACCTACCCACCCAGCCCACCAAACGCATCCACTCACTAACCCATTTACCCCTACAACCCACCCAAAACCACTCCACACACCACACCTAACAACTGGCCCCCCCCTCCCACTCTCCATTACCACTGTCCACCCATCCTGACGATGCACCGAATTACCACACCCACCAACTCAACCTCATCAACCCCACTCACCCAACCAACTGACTCGCACACACACACACACACACACACACACACACACACACACACACACACACACACACACACACACACACACACACACACACACACACACACACACACATACCGAGGCACCAAGAGAGAGCAGACGCACGTCGACACTGCTCTATACCTGGCCAACTTGGCCAGCGGCATTACCTAAATAAGTATCTTTATATGAGTCAAGCTCTGTACAAGGTTAGACTAAATGATGTTCTAATATAAAAAAGGAGAAGTTTTAAGTAAAACTGGGTCAAACAGAAAAGTAAACAAGCAGTGCAAGAATGCGCACAATCAGCTCATCGTTGTTTAGTCTACAATCATTCCCAGGGAATGTATGTACTATATGCTTTTAGTACTGCAAAATGACCACATATTTTAGTAAAGCAAATTTGGAAAAGAAAAGGGATAAAGGTAGAAAGCAGGATGATGCTTTCTACCAAAAACTGGTTGAAATGGAGACTCACAACAAACTGGTTGAACGAGTACACAGGTTAGAGACGGCTTTTCAAAGTGAGATTGATGAAACTAAGAAACAGATGAACTTGCAAAAGGAAGAAATGGAAAAATTAGGAAAGGAAGTCAACAAGTAAGACACAACCATAGATGAACTAACAGTTGAAGTGGGTACACTTAGGAGGAAAAGTAGTGAAATGGCAAGTACAGTAGTCAGCCACGAGAGTATTATGGAAAAGTTCAAAAATGATACAGAGACAAGTAAGCAAGTAAGCAGTCTGACAGATCAAAGCAGTGATATTGTGGAGAAGATAACACAGGTGAATGAAGCTGTCAAAAATGATGTGGAACCACTTATGTTGAAATGGTGAAAGTAAAGAAAGACTTGGAAACAAGGGTGGAAGAAAAAAAGCATTAAAAAGGAAGTGAAAAGAATTATCCAAAACAATCCTAAGTTAGTCAGAGATTCAGTAGATATTAACAAATCTATAGTAATCACTGGTATAGAAGAGAAAGAAGTAAAAAACAAGATCTCAAGAGACAAAAAGGAGATGGCAAATGTAATGAGCATATTGAAAGAAGTATCAGAGGAAATGTGTAGTCAACATATAGAGGAACACAAAAGGTTAGAGAAATACGAAGAAAGCTAGTCAAGACCCCTAAAGGTAACCTACCAGAGTGTAAACACCGTGGAGGAGATACTAAAAAATGCAAAGAATCTTATGGAAAAATAAGTGTTCAAAAATGTATGGATAAAAAGATGCCTAACACAAGAGGAACTGGAATTACTGAAAGAGAAGAGGGAGGAAACAAAAACAAAAAATGAGGGATGATCAGAGGAGGAGAAGAATACATTTTTTTTTACAAAGAAATTGGATTGCAGATCCGAAAGTGGTACATAAACAGGAGGGAATAAAAAGGAGGAAGGTAGTAGAACCAAATCATGACAAATATATAAACAAGATGAATAAGTTGATGTACTCAATTGTGGATGGAATGGTATCTAAATTATTAGAGATGAATGATTATGTCAGGGAATTGAACCACATATAATATGCCTAACTG